>NC_090765.1:60877873-60882873 GCF_036898095.1 Palaemon carinicauda | reverse complement strand
AAATAAGGAAATAAATAAATATGAGAAATAATTAATAATTGATGAAATATTTAAAAAGCAGTAACAACATTAAAACAGATATTACATATATAAACTATAAAAAGACTCATGTTAGCCTGTTCAACATGATAACTTGTTTTGAAAATATCCCTGCTTCTAAGTTAGAGACCCATTTATCTCCAAGTGTCAGACATTCCTAGTCGCGTAGTCATACAAAGACATACACACAACGTGGTGAAAGGGTTTGTGTATCGCCATGATCAGAAAAGCTGTACTAGTCATGATCACCCATACTAGGTTGGTTTTCTGCGAGCGATTAGACAAGTCTCCCACTATCACCAATACGCAGTGGCTAGTGGGGTAATGAAAACTGTACCCAGACATGAATAATAACTTGTTTGAGGCCTTTCTCTTGCAGTGGACTAGAAATGGCTGCATTTGTTGTTATATATATACATATATATATGTGTATATATATATATATATATATATGTATATATATATGTATATATATATATATATATATATATATATATATGTACACCTCTAATTTTATACGGAAATAGTCTCAAAACCTATAATTTTAGTTAATACAAAGGAAAATTAGAGGAAAAATAAAATTTTCCGAGTGTAGCACCATTCTTTAGAAGAAAAGATAATCGTCTCGAGTTTTTTATCACAATTTTTAAGATGTATCGAATAAAATTCACGTAATTTGCTCCGAGGTAGAAGTCTACTTGATGACTTTTTTCCTTTTAGTAGCGGATAATTCTATCCAAATATATTTCCATTAATTTGTAAGATGATTATCTGCCGCATTTCGAGTTCTGCAACCATTATTTGACTGTCTTTCCCACAAACGTATCCAAGAGGGCTGGTTTAATGAGTCATTAATGAGGTTCACATTTTCAAAGGAGTCTAAAAGTCCACTGAAAAGTTTTTTTTTTTTTTTCCTGAGAACAAGGTTTTCTGCTTCTTTTTCTTATTATTTTTAAGTAGATAGCATATTATTATTATTATTATTATTATTATTATTATTATTATTATTATTATTATTAGCTAGGCTATAAACATAGTGGAAAAGGAAGATTCTATAAGCTCAAGGCCTCTAACAGGCAATAATAGCTCAATGAGGAAAGGAAATAAGGAAATAAATAAATATGAGAAATAATTAACAATTGATGAAATATTTAAAAAACAGTAACAACCTCAAAACAGATATTACATATATTAACTATAAAAAGACTCATGTTAGCCTGTTTCTAAGTTAGAGAATCATCCGTCTCCAAGTGTCAGACATTCTAAGTCGCGTAGTTGCAAGTGTATGTCTATAAACAGACATACAAAGACATACACACAACGCGGTGAAAGGGTTTGTGTATCGCCATGATAAGAAGAGCTGTACTAGGCAGGGTCATCCTTACTAGGTTGGTTTGGTGTTAGTGATTAGACAAGTCTCCCACTATCACCAATACGCAGTGACCAGTGTGGTGATGAAATCTGTACCCCAGACATGAATAATAACTTGTTTGAGGCCTTAGTCTTGCAGTGGACTAGAAATGGCTGCATTTGCTGTTATATATATCTATACATATACATACATATATATATATATTTATATGTATATATAGATATATATATATATATATATATATATAATAAATATATATATATATGTGTGTGTGTATATATATATATATATATATATATATATATATATATATGTATATATATAGATTCATATATATATAGTTATATATATATGTATAAATATAGATACATATATATATATATATATATATATCGATACATATATATATATAGTTATATATATATGTACATATATATATATATATATGTATATATATATATATATATATATATATAAAATATACACCTCTAATATCATACGGAAATAATCTCAAAACCTGTAATTTGATAAGGAAATAGTCTCAAAACCTCTAATTTTAGTCAATAAACAGGAAAACTAGACACAAATACATTACTCACTGAGTATAGCATAATTCCTTAGAAGAAAAGATAGTCGACTCGAGTTTCTTATCACAATTTTTAAGATGTATTGAATAAAATTCACATAATTTTACTTAGACTTTTTTCCTTTTAGTAGCGGATAATTTTATCCAAATATATTTCCATTAATTTGTAAGATGATTATCTGCCGCATTTCGAGTTCTCCAACCATTATTTGATTGTCCCCGAAACGTATCCAAGAGGGCTGGTTTAATGAGTCATTAATGAGGTTCACATTTTAAAAGGAGTCTAAAGTCCACTGAAGAGTTTTTTTTTTTTTTTTTTTCCTGAGGACAAGGTTTTCGGCTTCTTTTTCTTATTATTTTCAAGTAGATAGCATATTATTATTATTATTATTATTATTATTATTATTATTATTATTATTATTATTATTATCATCATAAACTAGGCCATAACCCTAGTTGGAAAAGAAAGATGTTGTAAGCTCAAGGGCTTCAACGGGGAAAAAATAGCCCAGTGAGAAATGTAAACAAGGAAATAAATAAACAAAAAGAGATGAATAAAATATCAAACTGAAATATTTCAAGAACAGTAACAACATTAAATTAGCTGCATTACAACTCGCTCCTCCCTTTCACTCTCTCCCTCCAGTACTAAGAATTTGCATTCAAAAGGAAAACCATCGAATATAAAGTAGTTTTTCGAAAAACTTATCAAAATGCGAATTTTCTTCGAAAACCAACCTCCTTGATTTCACCCTTCTCGGAATTCCAACGATAAATTGCAATAGAAAAGAATTCTCTGCTCGTAATGAAGACTCAAGAGGAGATATACACGAAATAATGTCAAGGAAACGTCTTAAGAAGTGGCGAAGCTGGAAGGAACGAAGAGTTATGTTTTGATAATGTCATCTCTCACTTCTGCTAAATGGCTAACACCAGCCGTATTGCGACAGCGGTTTGGTACCCTTGACAGTGAGGCATTTGTTGACCGAATACTCCACTTACATCACCGAACAGGGTTTAAACTTTTAAGGTTGTTACCTTAATTTGATTTAGTTTTCATGATTTCAAGGTAGGTTTTGAGGTAATTCTAGGGTAATTTCCGTTTTAATAGCTTCAAATTTAAGGAAATTTGAAAATTTTTAAGGTAATTTAAAGTAAAAAGCAGCATTTAAGGTAATGGCCACATGCTCAAGTGTCACCGAAAGAAATAGATATCTGTTTAACGCTTGAGTTGAGGATGACAGGTTCATCCTTTGCCAAGATTCTTGACATAATGTGTCATACTATACTAGCTGAATTTTTAGATTTACTTCACAAGCAGGTCCTCTGACAGCTATTTAACTTTTATATTGAAATCTTCGTTTTTATGGTTTTAATTGAATATTCTTTTATTCTTCATATATAATGAATGATATCGGCGTCAATGTTAGATGTCAGGATGCTAGAAAACTTAAGATCAATAAATCTCACTTTTTGAAGATTATGGTTAACTTGTACTATTTATTCTTGTTAAAAGACTTGTAAGAAAAACACTTGTGTCAGTTTGGTCAAAGATTAGGTATTTTGATTTAATAATTTGTAAATGAATATTTAGAATTGGTTAGAATAGTTATAAACGTGCATATGGTACATATGTAAGTCATTTCAGGAAAATAATGAAATTATACTTTTAGAGTTACTCAACTAATGTGTATTATCGTCAGAAAATCAAAGACTTCTGTTATTGAAATGGAAGCAAACACGATATCCTTAGAGATTGTAAAAGGTTAAAAATTGCCATCACTTAAAAGCGTCACTGCATTAGGTCAACAAATGTATTTTAAGAGTATAGCTTTCAGGCAAAGGGTTTTGTCATGCGAAAGAGTGAGGGAAATTGAGTCATTGGAAATAAAAAATGCAGGTTGAATAGCTCACAAAATGTGATGACGTGCCTGGATGAATAAAAAAAAAAAAAGGTACAAGGGAATAAGAGGCTCCCTTTGTTTTGCCTTAAAAATCCTTGTAAAAAGGATTAGAAATGAGGAACAAAATTCAGTCATTATAGTTCTATTTTGGCGTGACGCTAAAATAATTCACGTTTGTGAGAGAGAGAGAGAGAGAGAGAGAGAGAGAGAGAGAGAGAGAGAGAGAGAGAGATAAGAAAATATCATGGTTGCAGTTTATTATTATTATCATTATCATTATTATTATTGTTGTTGTGGTTGTTGTTGTTGTTATTTTTATTATTATCATTAGTATTATTTATTATTATTATTATTACATATTAATATTATTATTTATTATTTATTATTATTATTCAATATTTTTTATCATTATTATTATTCATATATTATTTATTGTTATTATTATTATTTATTATTTATTATTATTATTTATTATTATTATTTATTATTTATTATTATTATTTATTATTATTATTATTATTATTATTATTATTATTGTTATTATTATTATTATTATTATTAGCAGCTATGCTACAACCCTAGTTCGAAAAGCAGGGCGCTAAAAGCCCAGAGGCTCCAACAGGGAAAATGGCCCATTGAGAAAAGGAAATGAGGAAACAGATAGGATAGTGTGCTTCAGTGTACCCTCAAGCAAGAGAACTTTACCTCAAGACAGTGGAAGACTATGGTACAGAGTCTGTGGCACCAACCAAGAGTAGAGAACAATGGTTTGATTTTGGAGTATTCTTTTTCAATAAGAGTTACTTATAGCTAGTCTCTTCTACCTTTACCAAGTGAAAAGTGGCAATATGATTACATTATAAAAAAATGATACATTTATATCAAAAGTATGCAAATCGATGCCAGTTTCTCTTCTGTTGACGAGATAAGTTCGAAAGGGTGAAATTTTAAAAGACCATAAAAATGGTATAAATATTGAAATAGTAATAGAAGACCTAAATAATATTTACAAACTAAATAAGAACATACAATAGAAAAATTTTCGCACTTTACTTTTTGAAACGGTTTATTTCTAGTTTGTTGTTTCTTTATCTCCATT
>NC_090765.1:60873403-60877373 GCF_036898095.1 Palaemon carinicauda | reverse complement strand
TATTTTACCAACCGGAGTCAGTGACCTTCGTAACTGTGACGCTAAACAATATATAATCATCCAACCATTTTGCCACTGTAATATTAACTATGAAACCAACACTGATGATTAAAATGAATTAAAGTGATAACATTTCATATTATTAAAAAGGGACAGCAAAAATTTTGTTCATTTTTCAATGGATTGAAAAATATGCATTAATGCCTAGGAGAACTAATATTTCGGATGTATTAAAATGACATATCTGAGAATCTTTTTGGATGGTACAATATATGATAATATTCTTGGAGGAGAGGATACAATATATCATAGAATCTTTTTGGAGGGTACAATATATCTGAAAATCTTTTTGGAGAGTACAATATAACTAGAAATCGTTTTTAAGTGATTAACATTTAAGAAAAAATCATGAAAAGGTTTTAGATTTGCAATATATTTCTGGATTTGTTTTTGCATGATATATTGGCTTTACGTTATAATAAATATATGGATTTAACATAGAGGAAAATTACCGGATTTATTCTACCATGAACAGACAGATTTGTCTTTGCAATGAATTGGCGGATTTACTTTCGAAGTAATTTTGGGGATTTTCATTTGCGTTTTCAATAAATCCATGGATTTTTATTTGTCGTAAATCTGCAAAAAAAATATTTCAATTTACTTTTTAAATTAGTTTATGGATTTACCTTTGTAAAAATCCATACATGTCTCATTGCAATTCGTTACTTGTCCCATTGTAGGCAGTGGGTTGGCCAAGGCACCAGCCACCCGTTGAGATACTACCGCTAGAGAGTTATGGGGTCTTTTGACTGGCCAGACAGTACTACATTGGATCCTTCCCTCTGGTTATGTTTCATTTTCCCTTTGCCTACACACACACTAAATAGTCTGGCCTATTCTTTACATATTCTCCTCTGTCCTCATACACCTGACAACACAGATTACCAAATAATTCTTCCTCACTCAAGGGGTTACTGCACTGTAATTATTCAGTGGTCACTTTCCTCTTGGAAGGGGTAGAAGAGACCCTTTAGCTATGGTAAGCAGCTCTACTAGGAGAAGCACACTCCAAAAACAAACCATTGTTCTCTAGTCTTGGGTAGTGGCATAGCCTCTGTACCATGGTCTTCCACTTCCTTGGTTTAGAGCTCTCTTGCTTGAGGGTACACTCGAGCACACTCTTCTATCTTATTTCTCTTCCTGTGGTTTTGTTAAAGTTTTTATAGTTTATATAGGAGATATTTATTTTAATGTTGTTACTCTTCCTGAAATATTTTATTTTCCTTTTTTCCTTTCCTCGCTGAGTTATTTTCCCTGTTGGAGCCCTTGGGCTTATAGTATCCTGCTTTTCCAACTAGGGTTGTAGCTTAGCAAGTAATAATGATAATAATAATTACAATCCCCTTATTCGTTCCATTCCAATCCCCATATTTGTCCAATTACAATCGCTTTATTTGTCCCACTGCAATCCTATTACTTATCCTATTGCCATCCCATTATTTGTAACATTGCAATCCCCTTAGTTGTCCCATTACAATCCTCTTATTTGTTTCATTGCAACCCCTTATTTGTTCCAATGGCAATCCCCTTATGTCTCATTGCAATCGTCTTATTTGTCCCATTGAAATCCCCTTATGTCTCATTGCAACCCTCTTATCTGTCCCATTGCTATCCCTTAAGCCTCAGTGCAATCCCCAAATGTCTCGTTGTAATAACCTTATTTGTCCCATTGCAACCCTCTAATTTGTCCCATTGTAATCCCCTTATGTCTCATTACAAGCCCTTATTTGCCCCATAGAAATCCCCTTATGTCTCATTGCAATCCCATAATTTGTCCGATTGCAATACCCTTGTCATTGCAACCACCTTGTTTGTCCCATTGCAATCCCCTTATGTCTCTTTGCAACCCTCTTATTTGTCCCATCGTAATGCTTTTATGTCTCATTGCAACCCCCTTATTTGTCCCATTGTAATCCCCTTATGTCTCATTGCAACCTTCTTATTTGTCCCATTGTAATCCCCATATGTCTCATTGCAACCCCCTTATTTGTCCCAAAGAAATCCCTTACGTCTCATTGCAAACCCCCTATTTGTCCCATTGCAAACCCTTTGTCTCATTGCAACATCCTTATTTATCCATTGCAATCCCCTGTCTTTTGCAACCCTCTTATTTGTCCCATTGTAATCCCCTTGTCTCATTGCAACCCCCTTATTTGTCCCATTGCAATCCCCCTATGTCTCATTGCAACCCTCTTATTTGTCCCCACTGCAATCCCTTTATGTCTCATTACAATCCCCTTATTTGTCTCAATACAATCCCCTTACTTGTCCCATTGTAATCCCCTTGTCTCATTGCAACCCTCTGATTTGTCACATTGCAATCACCTTGTCTCACCCCCTTATTTGTCCCCCTTGCAAACCCCTTATGTCTCATTACAATCCCCTTATTTGTCCCATAGAAATTCCCTTATGTCTCATTGCAATCCTCTTATTTGTCCCATTGCAATCCCTTATGTCCCACTGCAATCCAGGTATGTCTCATTGCAACCCCTTTATTTGTCCTATTGCAATCACCATGCTCCAAAATCCCTAGAGGAAGACAATGAAAATATCTCGACCCTTTTAATCCTGGACAACACAGCCCTTCCTGCCCCAAACGAGTGACGGGAGTAAGAGCCAATTACGTGTGAAGGCAAAATTTTGAGTATTTCATCACTCGAATGTTGGACACTTCACTTTTCTCGTTTATATACTGTCGTGTTGTTTTCCCTGCTGTTGAGCATCATGTTCTTATGGATGTTGTCGTGTAGTATTTGGAGTAACATTGCGAAGGACAGTCAATGATTAGTTTGGTAAAATGTTTTATTGTAGTTTCATTAGTAAAGTGATAAAACTCTTAAGATTATTTAGGCATTTTTATATGAGTCATTTTTGCACTGATTGTTTTATATCAATTGCTTCAATCATCAATTTATTTACTATTCATTAATTCATTCATTTATTTACTAATTTACTTTTTGCTATCTTATTAAGGAACATTTCAGGCTGCTTTTATCACCTACAGTATATTCTCTAAAATAAATTTTAACAATATTAAGTTATATATATATATATATATATATATATATATATATATATATATATATATATATATATATATATATATATATATCTGTGTGTGTGTGTGATATGAGGAAATTAAGCAGAACAACAAATGAATGGAAGAGGGAAAAAGAAACACAAATAATGCTTGATTTACATATTCAGTTTGTGCTTAGCACGACATGAGAAATCTGGCACAGAGGATGTGGAGAAAGATACTTCATCTCAAAGGGAATGGGTGGAAGAGTTTATAGCAAATGATTTGTTGCATAGCCCAATTCAGGAGACTAAGATGAATATCTTTTCAGGAAGTCAAATGAACCTCATTGCCCTAAGCCAAATATAAGAAAAAGGCTTCAAACATGAAGAGGCTGAACATCTTAAAAATCGTCAAGAAAAACACAACTGGGCTTCTAATATGAAGAGCCTGATTATGTTACAAAAATCGTATAAGATAAATAATACTGAGTTTGGTGACTCCAGTTACAGCACTTGATAAAGGAACACAAGTTATGACAAAGGGACACCACCCATGAAGGCCCTGGTGGAAATACTACCCACACAATAAGCAAAATTGTTCATCCTCTACCTCAGAGCAATGTGCACTCAGTAAATGAAAGAGGCATCCATCCATATTGATAGGATTGGATTAGACTGAATAATAAATTTTAGGCTAGAGACCAGGCACTGGGACCAATGAGGTCCCATAATGATATGAGTGAAAATTCTGGACTGGGGGAGTCCAGGTATTACATGGGTTGTGACAAGCTTAAAACAGACTGGAAAATCGTGAAATATCATAAACTGCATTAGCATTAATGACTACAATCCTACATCTATTTTTAGATACTGGGCCATAGTTCCA
>NC_090765.1:60805903-60860903 GCF_036898095.1 Palaemon carinicauda | reverse complement strand
CCCAAGCTGGGACCAAGGAGGGCCAGGCAATGGCTGCTGATGACTCAGTAGATAAGACCTGTGGGCTCCCCCAAATCAGACTCCTTAGCTGACAAGGATGATGAGGTTGCAACGATCAAAGGAACTAATGAGTTTGAGCGGGACTCGAACCCCAGTCTGGTATTCACCAGTCAGGGACATTACCACAACGGCCACCAAAGCCCTTTTCTCTACTAAGGATACCATATATGATTGACTGTTAAGTATTGTCAAATGTTTTTCCAGCATCTTAAGCTTTATATAGCTTGATGGAAATACCAATGTTAAAAAAAGTATAGCCCTATTTCTGTTTACAATACAAATAAACACTAAGGGGCTAAATTGTGAAAAAAAAATACTTTTAGTGAAAAGAAAGAATCAAAGATTCTCAAAGCTACAGAAAAACCTCTTGCTTCATTCTAGGATTTCTTGAATGTAAACGAAAATATTTTCCAAGATTCCCTTTGACTCTTTCAAACACTCCAGATAACTCATTCAATCTACTTACTGAGAGTTTTGGAAAACCTCTTGTAAAATTATTATCAAGCATGTGGATTAGTTAGTAGAGCAATTAAAAAATTATGACTAATTAATATTATCATTATAATTATTACTAGCTAAGCTACAACCCTAGTAGGAAAAGCAGGATGCTCTAAGCCCAGGGGCTCCAACAGGGAAAAATAGTGCAGTGAGGAAAGGGAATAAGGAAACAAATAAACTATATGAAAAGTACTGAATAAAGAATGAAATATATTAAAATAAATAACGTTAAAATAGATGTAATATATAAACTATGAAGAGACACTTACGTCAGCCTGTTCAACATTAAAACATAAGCATCGTGAAATGATTTGCGTATTACCATGATCAGCAATACTGTACAACTCAGAGCTACCCTTACTAGGTTGGTTTGCTGTGAGCGATCATACAAAAATCTCCAACTGATCCGCACTGTCCAGTGTAGTGATGAAAACTAGCCAAATTTCAGATAAAAAATATAATTTGAACTAAAATGGCTGAATTTGTTATTGCTGTTGTAGTAAAACAGATTGAATTAACATAAGATGAAGGTTAGGGCCATTAAAATGTTTGAACATAGATTCTGGAGTTTTATCCTTGTGAAAAATTAATTTCCCTTTGCATAATAGCACCACCATCACAGCATTAAACAATCATCTTCGACGTGCAGCCAAGCTCATATAAATGCTTAATAACCAACCTGAATACATATTCAACACTTCAACCTTTACTATCATCGGAAAGTCCGAGAAATCTTTCAGAAATGTCACTGCTGTTAATAAAGAAACATATGACAGTAGAAAGTGTAGAGAAACAACGTTCATTAAAAGTTTCATCCAGCAAAAAAAGCAATATACCAGCATTTTCAAAGATTAAGTTTTATTCAAGGGTTGAAAGTCACTGATAAATGTCAGAGGCAAGGGACAGTGACAATGCCTTAGAGACTGACCCTATATACATAGGATCAGTAACCAAGGCCCTCTACACCCATACAAGGACCAGGGAGGATTAGGCAATAGTAGCTGCTGATGACTCAGCAGGTATGCCTATGGGCTTAGCTCACAAGGATTACAAACAGTACATGAAACTGTCAAGCTTGAACAGGTCTTGAACCCAAGTCCAGCAGATTGCCAGGCAGGGACGTTTCCAATAAGCTACCAATAAAGCTCCAAAGTTATAAAAATAGATGCCCTTAATGTGTCAAATGAGTTAAACACTAAGAAATTGGGGAAAAATTGATATAAATCATTATATATTTTACTTTCAAGACAAACATGTAAGACAGTACTGTAATTCCAAAATAAAAAGTAAATTTATTGCTTAATAAAATATTTTTTGACTTTACTTGAAAGTTCCCAGTCCCTATTGCCGTTTTCTATGGGTTACCCCCGTTGACCCTAAACGTTTTCTATGTGTGTGTAAATGTTAACAGGAAACAGAAGACATCGAAATGATGGTCAGTCTACTTAAAACACTCCTCACACGATAATAATTAAATGTTCTTGGTGGGCGAGAGCGAAATACTGTAAGTATGATTAAAATGCATACACACTGTAGTACAAAATAATCAATACCTAAACAAGAATTAGCATCAAAATATGTTATAGAATTGTGCGCTTTTGAACGCTTTTTTATAAAGATTTATGACGGAAATCCATAGTTCCTGAGTTATGGTGGGTTGACTAACATAACTGAAAAGCTATGGGTTTGGCTAGGTATCATCAACAATAATGTTTAAAACACCTTAAAATATACCATGTAGCAGTCTATCTTCCTATTCAAATTAGCTTTTTTAAACTTTGTTGTTTCATAATAAAAAGAAAACAGTTATAGTAATCAAACTTCCCCTGTCTTGGGTTACAAATCTCTTGCTTGAGGGTACACTCGGGTACACAATTCTATCTTGTTTCTCTCCCTCTTGTAAGTTTGAGGTTTTTATCCTCTTGTTATTTTCAAGTTTTTATACTTTATACACGAAAGATTTATTTCAATATTATTGCTCTTAAAATTTTCTTGTAGATTTTCTTTATTCCCTTTCATCACTGGGCTATTTTCCCTGTTGGAGACCTTGTTCTTATAGCATCCTGCTTTTCCAAATAGCGTTGTAGCTTAGCAAGTAGTAATAATAATACTACTACTACTAATAATAATAATAATAATAATAATACATAAAATCAAAACACCGGAGCTTTTGTTTACAAAGACTTCCAGAGGTTTCGAAAATGTAATTTATATCACATTTTCTATATAGTCATTCAAAGACTTGTAAATCATACTAAGAAAACCTATTTACTTAACTGAACATATTCACCTGTGTGTTGGTACGCCAAATTAATACTATCGTAATTTAACATTGCCTCAGTGTTCTTACTTTCTGGCAAGCGGAGCATGTTTTGCTCCCCTTGTTAGCCCAGTGGGTTAGTATTTTATCGTTATTCTAATCATCTAATTTATCCCTTAATTCAATTGGTTTTTGCTCTGCCATAGCTCACTTCTCTCGCAATTTAATATCATCCCATTGCTCCACAAGGGACTAGAAGAGTTGGAAGACCCAAGCCTACATGGCTGAGGATTATGAAGCATGAAGTAGAAGAGGATTAATCGAGAAGTATCAATTTAAAAGCGAAATCTAACCGAGGCCCATTGCATCAATAGGCGTTGGAGGAGATGATGATGATGTTTTACCTTTAATTCAGTTCAAACAGATATATGTTCCAAATTCAATCTTACTCGACGTAAGATGAAAATACAAAACATCACAAAATAAATTGCATATTTGAAAATATTGTATAATTGACTGAATAAGGCCATTGATATACAAACTTTTAACAATGGGGTGAATACACACTAAACAAAGGGGCAAGTTCAAAGGGATGAGTTGTAGGTTTGCCTTCCATTTCTCATTATCCGATTATATATATCAAACGTTTCTGATAAAATAAGAGCTTTAACTACATTGTATATTATGATAAATAAAATGAGAGCTTTAATTACATGTGTAATACGATATTGTAAACAAATAAACTGTGGCAGGCGCTAAGCTGATGAAAGGACCAAAATGAGATTCTTTTAGTTATTGAGTTGAGGTTTTCTGGCATCCTGATCCTGACATCTAAGGTCGTTGATGCCAATATCATTTATTACAAATAAAGAATAAAGGAATACTCAATTAAAACTATAAAAGCAAAGATGTAATTTTAAAAGTTAAATAACTTTTAGGAGACCTGCTTTTGAAGTAAAGCTAGAAATACCACTAGCATAGTAGGACATATCATGACCAAGAATTTGGGCAAGGAAGACCCTGCCATCCTCACCTTGAGCCTCAAACATATATGTATTTCTTTCGCTACTATAATTGGGGAGGTTTTTTTTTATTAAAATTTGTAACTTTCTTAATAGAAGTTTCTGCCAGTAGCAGACTATATGAGATTTTAAATACTGTATTTGTTAAGATCTATTCAATTATGCAAATTCCAATGTCCTAATAAATATTGCACAATTCTATGATGAAATCTAAATACAGGATCTACCTGATCAAGACGGAATTTTCAGAATACTTTTCTAACGGGAAGAATTACTTTTACATGTATAACAGTTACAATAAACTATAGTTTTCCACTACCAAAATTGCAAATATTACTCCTTTTCTCAAAAACCTTTCAGCTACAAAGAAGTTCATTTCTAGATGAAATACTAAAATCCACTTGAATTTTCAAGTTATTTCATACACATACTAAGGTGAATATCAAATCATTAGATTTAAACAAATTTAACCTTTTTCATACTCATAGCGCATGAACACACGTAACATTACTTGATTTACTTGCCTCTATTACAACCGTAATCTCACAAGCAAACTTTAGGTTACAATGGGGCCCTTGCTTCTCGTAAAAAGAAAAACGTTGAGGGTGTATTCAGAGAAAGGTAATTTGAAGGTGTTTCCTTCACACAAAATAAAGCTTAATTATAAGAAATTGACAAGATTAGCATCAATTTTTTTCATTTTTTATTTATAGTGTGTTTGCTATAGGGACACACGCTTGAGCCACAAAGTAATACCTGTACTATATCTAGAGTTACTTTAAAATTTAAGGATATATGTTCTGCAGAATTTAGAAAGGGTAGAAGTTGTACTGACCAAATATGTTATTTTCATTAGTAAAATAAATTTTTGAATATACTTACCCGATGATCATGTAGCTGTCAACTCTGTTGCCCGACAGAAATCTACGGTCGGGATACGCCAGCGATCGCTATACAGGTGGGAGTGTACACAACAGCGCCATCTGTGAGCAGGTACTCAAGTACTTCTTGTCAACAAGAACTCAATTTTCTCCTCGGTCCACTGGTTCTCTATGGGGAGGAAGGGCGGGTCCTTAAATTCATGATCATCGGGTAAGTATATTCAAAAATTTATTTTACTAATGAAAATAACATTTTTCAATATTAATCTTACCCGATGATCATGTAGCTGATTCACACCCAGGGTGGTGGGTGGAGACCAGCATACATGTTAACAAAGAAGCTAAGTATCCCGTATCTTATTTTAGCCGTTATTCAAAATAACAAACATAAAATAAATAAGTACCTGGTAAGGAAGTCGACTTGAACCATTACTCTGCCTTTTTAAGTACGTCTTCCTTACTGAGCCTAGCGATCCTCTTAGGATGCTGAGCGACTCCTAGGTGCTGAAGTATTAAGGGCTGCAACCCATACTAAAGGACCTCATCATAACCTCTAATCTAGGCGCTTCTCAAGAAAGAATTTGACCACCCGCCAAATCAACCAGGATGCGGAAGGCTTCTTAGCCTTCCGGACAACCCAGAAATATTTCAAGAGAAAGATTAAAAAGGTTCTGGAATTAGGGAATTGTAGTGGTGGAGCCCCCACCACTACTGCACTCGTTGCTACGAATGGTCCCAGAGTGTAGCAGTTCTCGTAAAGAGACTGGACATTCTAAAGATAAAAGACGCGAACACTGATTAGCTTTTCCAAAAGGTTGCGTCAAAAATATTTTGCAGAGATCTATTTTATTAAAAGGTCACGGAAGTTGTGATAGCTCTAACTTCGTGTGTCCTTACCTTCAGCCAAGCTTGGTCTTCCTCATTCAGAAGGGAATGAGCTTCTCGTATTAACAGTCTGAAAATAATAGGATAAAGAATTCTCTGACATAGGCAAAGATGAATTCTTAACTGAACACCATAAAGCTTCAGACGGGCCTCATAAAGGTTTTTAAAATAGAACTTAAGAGCTCTACAGGACATAATACTCTTTCTAGTTCCTTTCCAACCATATCGATAAGTTTGGAATAACGAACGATATTGGTCAAGGCCGAGAAGGCAGCTCGTGTTTGGCTAGAAAACCAAGATGTAGAACATGTAGCCGTTTCGGATGAAAATCCGATGTTCTTGCTGAAGGCATGAATCTCACTGACTCTTTTAGCTGGTAAAGCATATCAGGAAAAGAGTCTTAAAGGTGAGATCTTTCAGGGAGGCTGATTGAAGTGGTTCGAACCTGTCTAACATAAGGAATCTTAGAACCACGTCTAAATTCCAACCAGGTGTAACCAAACGACGCTCCTTCGTGGTCTCAAAAGACTTAAGGAGGTCCTGTAGATCTTTATTGTTAAAAAGATCTAAGCCTCTGTGACGGAAGACTGATGCCAACATGCTTCTGTAACCCTTGAAAGTGGGAGCTGAAAGAGATCGCTCTTTTCTCAGATAAGAGGAAGTCAGCTATTTGAGTTACAGAGGTACTGGTCGAGGATACGGAAACTGACTTGCACCAGTTTAGGAAGATTCCCCACTTCGATTGGTAGACTCTAAGGGTGGATGTTCTCCTTGCTCTAACAATCGCTCTGGTTGCCTCCTTCGAAAAAACCTCTAGTTCTCGAGAGTCTTTCGATACTCTGAAGGCAGTGAGACGAAGAGCGTGGAGGCCTTGGAGTACCTTCTTACGCGTGGCAGACGTAGCAGGTCCACCCTTAGGGGAAGAGTTCTGGGAACGTCTACTAGCCATCGAAGTACCTCGGTAAGTTATTCTCTCGCGGGCCAGAGGGAAGCAACTAGTGTCAACTTTGTCCCAACGTGAGAGGCGAACTTCTGCAGTACCTTGTTGACAAATTAGAACGGAGGGAATGCATATAGATCTAGATGAGACTAATCTAGTAGAAAGGCATCTAAAAGAACCACTGCTGGGTCTGTTGAGAGCCTCTTGGACATCGAGGTTGCGAAGAGATCTATGGTTGGATGGCCCCAGGTGACCCAAAGTCTCTTGCATACATCTCTGTGGAGGGTCCAATATGTTGGAATTATTGTCCCTTCCTACTGAGACAAACTGCTAAGACATTCAAGTTGCCTTGGAAGAAATTTGTTCCTAGTGAAAAGTCTAGACCTGTTGAACAGGAGAGGAGGTCACTAGCGAACTCGCACCATGTCAGAGAGTAGGTCCCTCCTTGCTAGGAGATGAACATCAAAGCAGGGAGTTGTCCGTGTTGACCTCCATTACTTTGTCCTGAAGGAGAGACCTGAAGCTTTTCCAGGTCAGACTTACTGCCAGAAGCTTCTTGCAGTTAAAATGCATTGTCCTTTGACGCGAGTTCCATAATCCCGAGCATTCCCTACCGCCTAAGGTCGCACCCCAGCCTACGTCCGATGCGTCTGAGAAGAGAACGTGGTTGGGAGTCTGAACAGTCAGGGGAAGACCCTATAAAAGGTTGATAAAGTCCTTTCCTCAGGTTAGACCAGACTTATCTTCCGGAAACCGGGATCGAGACCGCTTCTAGCGTCTTGTCCTTTTCCAGTGAAGAGCTAGATGAAACCGAAGAGGACGGAGGTGTAGTCTTCCAAGTGACACCAAATGCACCACGGATGACAGTGTCCTAACCAGACTCATCCACAGCCTGACAGGGCCGTATTCCTTCTTCAGCATCTTCTGGATGGATAGCAGGGCTGGGGATTGATCTTCTTGTTCAGCCATGTCCTCATCAGAGGGTTCCTCATCCGAAACTGATGAGGAAACGGCAACGGAGTGGGCAACGTCTGACTCGCTGAATCCGGTCGCACTGGTGGATGCGTGACGGAGCCGGACACAAGATCATGGTACTGCTGCACAGTCTGTGAACTGTCAACCATGGGGAAGCGAGGAAGTACAGCGACAACCCGAAACTGTCTAGACTGTCTGGGTAGTACAGACAACCCCTTATCGGGTTGCTGAGGTTGCCGCACTGCGTCACAACAAGTCACCTCTGCTGGTTGTTGAACGTCTTCCCAGTGACACACTGAACGTCCACCACCACCTCCGAGAGTAGCATAACATCAACGTGCGACTGGCAACCCACACTGGGTCGCACCGGTGGAGGAACCATCTCAACTGGCGGACGTGAGTAGGATACCTCAGCGTCAACAGGGCGTACAACCAACCGGTAGGAAGGTCGTTGGCAAGAAGGGTCTTCTCCGTAAAAAATCCTCTATCAAGGACTAAGCTTGGACTGCATGTCTTGCAACAAAGCCCAAGGTCTATGGGAGCAGGTGTGGCAACAGACGGGGTTAGCGACTGAAGCGGAACCATTACCCTCCCTGGAAGCATGTTATGCTTAAATAAAAGTCCATAGGAGGCTAAGCAGCTTAAGGCTCCTCTCCAAATGACAGAGTCCTCAAGGGAATATCAGAAGGAGGGAGAACAGCACTTTCTCATCTACAGGAACCATATCCGAGAAAAGCTAGGTTCTCTCAGTGAGGGTTTCACTGGTGCAAAAGCAGCAGACCAGATGGCAACGTTATGAAACTGCTTGACAGTCTGTGAACTGTCAAAAACTGAACTGTCAACCACAACAGGAGCGTGAGGACAAACAGCACTGGTGTATAAGTAGCAGACCAGAAGGCAACGTCATGTAACTGTATGACAGTTTGTGAGTTGGCAACAACCAAAGTTGTGTGGGGAAGCCTCAACTCCTGACTGACTAGTTTGCTGCTGGCGAGTGGCGGTAACCACAGAGTGTTGCGGAGGCTGACACACCGTGTCAAAACACGGCAGCTTGTGGTAGCTCACGCACGGCAACGGAGTGCTCTGTGTGTGGGAGTTGTGGGAGCTGGCAACAACAAAAGCAGAGTGCTGGTGCGAGGGAGGGGCTGCGGTGGGTTGAGGAGCATGAGGTATGGTATGCGGAGCATGCTGTAAGGTATGCGGCTCATGCTGCATGGTATGCGGAGCATGCTGTAAGGTATGCAGAGCATGCTGCATGGTATGCGGAGCATGCTGTAAGGTATGCAGAGCATGCTGCATGGTATGCGGAGCATGCTGTAAGGTATGCAGAGCATGATGTAAGGTATGCAGAGCATGCTGCATGGGCTGCGGAGAATGCCGCATAGTGCTGGAACCCGGCAGCTCTACAGAACCTTCCCACTGCTGATGCGGTAGCTCACGCATGTTAGCAGATGGTGCAGCAAGAACATGCGTCTGGCAGGGTGGACTGCGCATCGGTGGTGGAGCTCTCACAGGTGGAGGGTGGGAGCAGGCAGCCGCAGTATCTGCTGAGCGCACAACCTCGGCGGGTTGTAGGTTAACAGGTGCATTGTCAACCTTCCAGCATGATACTCCTGCATGAAGGAGCAAGCTGAGACTGTATAGTCTGCAGCATGGACCACTAGGGTCTATGAAAGACAACAACAAACGGAGCTACTGTCCGTTGTGACTGAGGGTCTAAAACAGCTGGTGCGGCAACAGACGGAGTTACTGCCTGTTGCGGTACCACCTTGCCTCTCTGGGAGGTGTGCAGTTGTCGTACTGCAGCGAGTCCGAACTGACCCAGTGGCTACACCTAGGCCGTTGGACTTGCGCGGAAGGGACCGACTTGCACTTAAAAGCTGCAAGATTTGGTCCATGGTTTCTGCGAGAAACCTCTTCCGCAGACGAGGAATAAATGGGCTCTCTCGTCTTTGTGTGGGTGGGGTGATCACGTCGGCAACGTGTGTAGATACACCCGAAACCACAGAGGGAAACGTCTGTTCGTCGATCAAGGCCTGTGGAACCCATAAGTCCTTCGACATTACTTCTCCCCTGGGCTTGGGAGCTTGTAAGAGGTATCGGACTAGGTGAACAACTGGCACGAACAGACGAACCCTCGAACGCAACACTGTAACACTTTGCGCATATCACTTTATCACTTTTGATTTTCTGTTTGCACTTATTTCACTGAACTCGAAACTTTAAGTGGTTTGTACCTGAAACACGCAACCCTATCCTTCATTAAAAGGTAGTAATTGCGAAAACAGTATTACAATGAAACAGAAAAACATAATTAAAGATAAAGAATTCAGTGGCTGGAAAAGAGACTAAACACTAGATCAAATAAACTACGTTTAAAATCTCTCACCGCATAAAGCCTGGGAACAAGAATAAAACTCTAGAAACGTTTTACCTTCTTCCCCTATAGCGACTAGGGAGAAGAGCAAAAAACGAGAACAACGTTACCCGCTTGAACGAAACTTTTATCCTCCTCTCTCTCCCTCCGTCTCTATCTCTCTCTCTCTCTCTCTTGACTTAGAACCTGAGAGATGAGCCCAATTATATATATCGTTGAAACATATTATTTGTTAAAGGAAAAAAACTGAAAGGTTTCCCAAATAAAAAGTTCCTTTATTAGAATTAAAACCATTTAAGCTAAGAAAGAATGAACGAAACGCTAGAATCGGTTTACTCTTACTGCAACGTGAAACCGTGAAAAACTCTCTCTCTATTGTAACGATAGAGCGCAAGTTGAACGTTCTGAACGTCAACAACTGCGGAGACTAAACAAAACGTTAGTTCAACTTTGAAAACAGTACGAGACTATCAAAGAAATTCTTTCAAAAACATTAAAATTAAAATAGCATAAATTCTTAACAGGAAAAACGATATGACGGGCTCAATGTTAATTAACTTCGGTTCCAAGTAAGGACCGCCTACTATTAGGAAAGGTCGCATATAAACAAACATAAAAATTAATTTTTATAAGTTTATAATAAATGGAAAGTTAATCGAAGAGGCCTATAAAAGGCGGAGAGATATAAAATAAATCTATAACTTTGTTAAGCAAAATTACCAAAAACCTAAACACACTTCCGTCTAAGGGAAGGGTGGGTCATAAAAAGTGAAAGAGAGTCTATACTCTCTTCGACACCAACACTTCCGTCTAAGGGAAGGGTCGGCCATTTAAAAGTGAAAGAGAGTCCATACTCTCTTCGTCACCATAATTAAATCAAATTAATTCCAAAAGCTTGCTAAGCTAATGATAAAGCTTCCTGAATAGCGAAGGCTAAACTCTAGAGCAAATACATCACCAAATCGTGAACAATAACTCCAGAATCAACAGCGTATCCAAGTAGGTCTAGCCGGTGGCACGACAGAGGAAAAATTGAGTTCTTGTTGACAAGAAGTACTTGAGTACCTGCTCACAGATGGCGCTGTTGTGTACACCCCCACCTGTATAGCGATCGCTGGCGTATCCCGACCGTAGATTTCTGTCGGGCAACAGAGTTGACAGCTACATGATCATCGGGTAAGATTAATATTGAAAATTTCCTTTTATGATAATTTATACAGCAATGTGTAGAATATGGAAATCCACTTTTGATGGCCTTTTTCATTAAAAGCTTTTGATAGTGTACACTGGCCAATTTTGTGGAGAATCCTGCATTACTATGGAGTTCTTCTTAAATGTGTAAATTTGATTAAGTCTGTTCATGAGCATAGCATGTGTGAAGTTAATGTTGGTGGAATCCTATCAAATGAATTTCCAGTGAACAGTGAAGTACTCCATGGGGCTGTGTTGTCACCTATGTTGTTTATCCTCCTCATGGATTTTGTAATGCATAGAACAGTTGGGGATGGTGGAGAAAGATTGGACTAGATTGGTAATAGAAAATTAGCTGACCTAGACTAAGCTGATGATGGTATCCTTATAAACAAAACATCACATGCTTACCAGAATGCATGAAATATCACATGAGGCTGGGCTCAAGATAAATAGAAGAGAGACAGAGATGATGAGAACAGAATATGCAATGGAAGATAAAACATCATTGGAAGGAGAAAGGATCAATGAGGTAAAATCATTTAAATATTTAAGAACTATTATTTCTGATACGTAGCCTACACCTGGAAAGAGAAAGCAAAAATCAAAAGGTCCAATGACAGTCAGGAGGAAAGCGGACACGTCCGATCTCTACTGAGCCAAAAGAAAAAGTGACTCTCACCACTGTGAAAGTATATATAAAGGCAGCTGGGTATCCCCCCGCCAGCCCCAGCCTACCCGCTAAGCAGTTAAGCAGGGTTGCCACCTCGCAATTAAAGTCTAATGGCTACCTCCAGTGCCGCTGAAAGAATATCCACATAAATAACGGAATGTTTGTTAGTATGGGAACAAACAGGGTCTTTAGAATTGGAGTTTAATGATAGATTGCAAAAAGCAAGCAAATCAGACAATGGCTAGGTTAAGTAAAATTCTGCCCTTTGCATTATTGACCAGACCTTGTTACCCACCAAAAGACCAGACCTTCAAAACATCTGATAAGCTGAGGGGCCAGTATACCTTATTGTCATCTGATTTAACATAAGGTATTGAAAAGTAACAAACAAGATATCACTTATGAAAGCCTACAAACTAATTACAGTACCTTTGTTTGAGTACATGCATGATGATGTTCTCGGTTGCCGGTGACATTTAGAAGAAAAACAGGTGATTCCGATCATAATGCTTCATGATAAAAATCTCTGAAGATGCTCAGTGCATTATTATGCTTGTCCATCTGCTTTCCTCTGATGTTATACTTTCAACAGCTGGAAATGGGAAAATATGTTTAGAGTCAAAAGTAACAGAAAATGTCAAATGTTGAATTGTTGTATGTTAGCAGCCTTTATTAAAAACAGCAATTAAATGTCAACTTCATTACAAAAGTCTAATCAATAATATTAGGATTTTTTAAAACACAGTCTCCCACTTCAGTGATAAAACCCCATTCGAACCAAACAAAATACCAAAGAATGGTATTAAAACCAGTTAATTTTATATTAAAGTAAGAAAAGCATTACCTGGGCAATAAATTGTTAATAAAGTCAACAATCCTAACGGTTGATAAAGAAAAATCTTAGATAGCAAACCATTCCTAGAAAACTAACCACAGAAAAATTCCTGTAATTAAATAGAAAAAAAAAAAAAAAAAAAAAAACGTCAAAACACCTAATTAGCCGCAACCCATTTTAGTTTCGTCATATAGTCCAGTAAATTACCTAACATTCTTTTTTATCATACAGTATAGGCATCATATAAAACCATAATAAATATTCTGATAAATGATTCAATGTACAGTCAACTTCAAGTCTGCCAACACACTCTGACTTGGTGAACCTACCACTCTAAACTATAAAATAACTAATATTTGTGTAAGCAGACTATTAAATTTGATGATACTATTTAGTCAGGCATCTGTCAATCAAACATGCCATGCAGGTTTCATTTTGGTAAATCTAATACTAAAAAACTATGTACACTGAACTGTAGAATTTGGGCCATATCACCAAGAAATTGAGAGGGAAGGCCATTCAACTTTGTGTTGCAACTGGAGTATAATGGGACCTTGCAGCACTTGATATCACTGTACTGTACTACAGTATATTCTAAAAAGGACTATACAGCAGAGAATATGACAAATTCAAAGATAATTTGTATTTTTCCTAACCATACAAACCTTAGCTATTTACATTAGGTTTACCTTTTAGCGCAGCTGAAATGGCGAGCCATTAGAATTTAACGAGGGTGTATTACCCCCGCGCTAGTTAGCGGGGGGTAGGGGAGTGGTAGCTAGCTACCCCTCCCCCCCTCACACACAGATGAATACTCACTTTCACTTAGAGGTAGGACTTGTCTTGGGGGACAGGGCTGGCGGGCAAATATGTATAAATAGCTAAGGTTTGTATGGTTAGGAAAAATACAAATTATCTTCGAATTTGTCATTTGTTCCGTAACCGAAATACAAACCACGCTATTTACATTGGGTGACTTACCCATTAGGTAGGGTGGAAAGTCCCCAGCCATACTGGCTTTGGCTTTACCCGGGGACTCAGAATCCGAGTGAGTCGCACTCGAGAAAAGGAGTCCCTGCACCTCACAAGTTCCTTGCTCCGCAAGGAACCGTGTGGCCTACATAAGCTTGTGTGTGAAGGAAGAAGTGTGACCCGTCCTAGGCAGTTGACCTGGAGTTCCAGAAGGAACTCTGGGTTAGGACGTTCCCAATACCACCTCGTCAGGGTATGGGGGACGCGACAGTATTGACTCAATACTCAGAACACAAGGAAGCATGGTTTACCTGCAGAGGTTCGAGGTCACCTATGCAGAGACCAGGATGCTGCTTCCCCGTAGAGGGGATGATGAAGAAAGAAATAAGGGCCAGACATACTTCTTTCGTTCATGCAGACTAAAACCTGATAACAATGCCCTCAACCTTCTGCTACCTGTCCAAAAAGGAGCCTGAGGTTAGACCAGCTGTTGTGTAGCCACCACAGAGCGATAGAAAACGTATCGAGACTCCTGTGGGTCACGCCCTGCAGGAAGCTGGCTGCGAAGGTCATTAGACGCTTCCAGACTCCAGCTTGTAGCACCTGCGTCACAGAGTAGTATTACTCGAAGGCGAGGGACGTTGCGATGTATCCAACATCGTGCTGTAGGGCGACGTGACGGGGGAGGGTCTGGAGACAGGTCGAGATGAATGTCCTTGAGTCCGGGCTGAAGAGGTATACTGGTGACTCTCCCCCGTGTCCTCCTTGTGCTCCCAAATCGGCTGCAACTGAGGACAAACTGCAGCTGTTCGCAAAGCTAACCTCTCGATTCCTTTACTGGCAAGAAAGAGAAGGTCTTGGGACATCAGATACAGAATGGAGACTCGAAATCTTGAAGGAATTGGACCGAAGGGCCGGGACCCCCAGATTCTGAGTATAGCCAACAACTCAGGAGCAAACCTGAATGTTGCCTTCCCCTCTTCCTTAGAAAGGGCGGAGTCGTACGAGACCAAGAAGATTGCTTACACACTGGCCGTGGCCAGAGTGAGCAAGAGACCCAAGGCGGAATACAATCCGAGGCCTGTCGTAAAGGGTCTTGAGAAGATCTCTTAAAGGACTAAAAGTCCGAGCCATGCTCCAAGTTGGAGGTCTTCCTCCGACTAGGGCAGGGACGATCGTAGCTTCGCATGAGCGAGGAAAGATCCAGCGGGCAGGAAAAAGTTATTCCTTTAAGCCTGAAGGTCAGGGAAAGGCTGAGCGACAGGCTTCATTGCCGAGAGCGGAAAGGAGTTTCCTCCCGCCGAAAGGCAATAAGACCGTTATTGCTGGAGAAGAGGCCTCAAGGGAAGAGGTATATCTCCCACGGCACCAACCACCGAAGACTCTTCACTTTGCCTGGAAGACCCCTGTGGATGACTATCGCAGATGACGCGACCTCCGTACCGCGACTGTAGCGGGTTGTCTCTTCTTGAGGAGGAGGCGTAGTGTCTCCAGGCATGAAGCCAAAGCGACGCCCTGGTTCGGGAGAGATGTCTCAGTGTGGTTGTTTGAGTAGTCTGCGCCGTGGGAGAAGCTCTCCCGGGAGTTCCGTCAGGGGATGCAGAGGGTCCAGAAACCGTTCTGCGCATAGTCCCAGTGGAGCTCTCCCATTGAAAGGTTGACAGACAACCTGGTCTTGTTGAGACCCATTGTCCACAGACAAAAAGGAGGGAAGACGCAGGCGTTGAAGTTGTCCCACCATCACGGGAATGCATCTTGCCAGAGTTTCGGGGTCTGAGACTGGGGGAAAGAACAGCGGAAGCTTGAGGTGCCAAGCTGTCGCGATCAGGTCCCCCAGACCAGGACTTGCTGGTTACTCAAGGTCAAAGACCCCCAGGTACACTCTCTCTACGAGGCTCTGCTCGGATAGTCAGAGAGAACATTCCTCTGCCTGGAAAGAGAGAGCCGATGGTGGTATTGAGATAATCTCAATCATCCCGGTATCTCTACTGCAAGATGTGAAGGTGTGAAAATGCGTCCCCTGCTGGTTAGAACACGCCAGAATCATGAAGTCGACGCGCACGGGGCGACTCAGCAGGAGCTGTAGGATCTGTAGAGGGGCCAGACTACGGACCCTAAGCCTGCCTGAATGATGGAGAGGTATCCTTCAGGTCTTGACCATAGGCCTGGACCGGAACATGCCCCCCCCCCCCCCTTTCCTTTGACGAGTCCGAGAACAGCATCAAGAATGTGGGGAAAGGACGAGAATATCCACTACCATCAAGAGGATCCATAGGTCAACACCCATTGCAGGTCTAATAGTTCCGCTGGTCCCATAGGGGCCAGGAAGTCCGGTTAAACGTTGCCTGAAACCACCGGAACTTGGACCGCCCCACATGGAACTTATCCTGAGGCGACCGTTCGGACTATAGACGGGTCAATGAGGAAAGGAGAACTAGGAAACGTTCCAAGGTAGGGCTGAAAGCTCTGCTTGACTGAGAACAGGTACTAAGACTCTCCTCAGTCTTGCCACAGTCAACTGAAAGGAAGGCTCGGAGGATGTGGCAACAGAATCTGGCGTCCCCAGGTGGTCACCCATCCAAGTACCGACCAGACCCGACGTTGCTTAACCTCGCTGGACGGACGAGAAGCGGGGTTTCCAACGTGGTAAGGCCTTTGACTCAATATCATGGCCAGATACTCCAGATGTTGAGGCAGAAGAAGAGAAGGCTCCAAGCAAAATACCATGAACCCACACTCATGGTAAGCATCCGGAAGCTTGTCCAGGCGCTGAAGAAGGTCGAACCCGAGCCTACCGGAGTTGACCAGCCCTCCAAAAAGCAGAGGAGGCGGAAGCCTGCACCTGTGCGGCCATGAGGAAAGCAGGGAGAGTTCTCTGGGGAAAAAAACCTGCTATGCCACGGCGGGATAGCCACACTGCATCATAAGCAGGAATACTTGCAGTCTAGGCTGAATTCGACGAGCTCCCTGGAAGATGGATGGAATGGAAACTGAAAGTACCCGTCCTTCCGATCCAGGGTTTAAGGAGTCCTGTCGTCTCGTTACCAGTCTGATCGATTCTGCTGTTCTACGCTGGCCGAAGTTTGTTCGACAAACTTGATCAGGACTGAGAGGTCGACCACGGAACTCCCCTCTCAGATCCTTCCTTACAAGAAAGGATCGACTGAAGAGGCCGGGGGTGAAGCCGTCGATGATCCTATGGAGGACCTTCGCCTAAGGTATGGATCATTCTACTCAACCGGTCAACTCTTGCCAACGCTATGGCATAGAGGTTCAGAGACACTGAATTCGCAGACAGAGACGGCAGGCGCGATATCCTTGGCTGATCACAGAGATTGTGCGGGAATGGGCATCGGAAAGCTGTCATCCGGATGAGTAACCTTAAGCATCCTCCCAGCGAGAAACCTGCAATCCTAGAGTTCGTGAACTCTGCCGCTCCTTTTAGAACTATGCCCCCCGGGGTAGCCTACCGTGCCATCTGTTCCTAAAAGGAGGAAACTGCAATTGGAAACCTTGTCCCAGTTGTCGTAGCCGATAACTTAGGCCGACGTGGTTGAAAGAAAAGGGCGCTTGAGCCCTGCAGAGTCTGGAAGAAAGCGACTTGGAGGAGTGAAAACGGAAGTCGATTTCCTCCGCACAGCTGCTGTCTAAGTCTCTGTCCTTGGGCACAAACAAACTCTTCTCAAGGATGGAAGGGTGTCTGAGGTCGTCGACCTACACAGATGAGACACCCGAAGGAAGCCCTCAGTCAGCGCGTCCAGATGGTACAACATCGAGCTTGTCCGCAAGTTAGATACTTAACGACGAAAGGCCAAGGTGACTGAGCTCGAGAGGAGGAAAGTACCCATGACCTTCCTGTAGCTTCCTTGAACCAAATCTCGGGCCATAACCGAGGAGGGAAAGGACCTGGTAAGCCCCCAGAGGAAGGGGTAAGCAGTCACCCCTTGGCCGATGGAGAAATCTCGAACGGAAAGCCCCCCCGCCAAAAATCCTTCTAGGGAATGACGGGGAAAGGCTAAGCCAGGTTTTGGAAAGAGGAGTGTTGCTCAGACCTCCCTGAAGTTCTTTCTATTCTTGCAAGTGCCATGCTCTGCGTTTACGGGGTGAGGCCGTGTTCTGGAAATACGCTCTAGAAGAACTCGCAAGGCTGGCCATGCTGCGAAAACCCCAATGGGAATCGTGGTCACAATCGCCCTGGAGCTCGCGCGATGGTAATTCAAAGATTTGTGCGTGGGCGAACGTGGAAGCGCCCATGCGCGGTCACGCAGGAACGCAAACGAAGGTGAGCAAAGGAGCGCAGAAGGAGGGCGAGCGTGGTAGGAAGGGCGAGAGCTGGTGGTCGGCGAGCGATAACCCATAGACGAGCAATGGATACTGCAAGAATTAAGCCGACGTTTGTGCGAAGAAACACCGTCAGCTCGCGCGACGGAACACCGTCGGCTCGCGCGACGGAACACCGTCGGTTCGCGCCACGGAATACCGTTGGTTCGCGTGCGGGCGAACATTGGAGAGCATGTGCGCGGACGCGCATGAGCGTAGACGTGCAGGCGAGCGGTCGCGCGGGAGCCCAGGCAAACGGTCGCGCGGGCGCGCAGGCGAGCGGTCACGAGGGTGGGCAGGTGAATGAGCACGAGTCCGAGGCGGCGAACACAAGCATTAGCGCGCTGGCGAGGAAACGCGCTGCCGCGTGGGCGAGGAAGACCGCTGGCGATATGGATCAACAGGCGATCAGTGGTGAGCTGGTGAGCGCTAACGCGCAGGTTGGCGATGGCGCATTGTGGCATGTCGACGCGTTGGCGAGCGATGGCGAGCAGCATGCGCAGGTGAGCGATCGCGCGATGGCAAGCAGCATGTGAAGGTGAGTGATCGCGCGATGGCGAGCAGCATGCGCAGGTGGGCGATCGCGCGATGGCGAGCAGCATCCGCAGGTTGGCGATCGCGCAATGGCGAGCAGCATCCGCAGGTGGGCGATCGCGCGATGGCGAGCAGCATCCGCAGGTGGGCGATCGCGCGATGGCGAGCAGCATCCGCAGGTGGGCGATCGCGCGATGGCGAGCAGCATCCGCAGGTGGGCGATCGCGCGATGGCGAGCAGCATCCGCAGGTGGGGGATCGCGCGATGCCGAGCAGCATGCGCAGGTGGGCGATCGCGCGATGCCGAACAGCATGCGCAGGTGGGTGATGGCGAGCTAGTAGCTGGCGAACCATGTTCCTTCAGAAGTGTTGGAGAAGGTTGGCGTGCCAGCTGTAACACACGCGGGCGATCCGGAGATCGCCGAGAGACAGGTGATCGCTGTCGTGTAGAACGCTGTTGAATAGGCGATACTAAAATCGCCTGTGCGCGCTGGCGAGCAGGTGAACGCAGGCAAGCAGGTGACCGCTGGCGAGCTGGTGATCGCTGGCGAGCTGATGATCGCTGGCGAGCAGAAGGCTACGCGTGGAAGCCTGCGCAAAGAAGAAGAGTCCTTGACCCAGACCTGAACCAAAGTTCTAGATCGCGAGGGCGAACGTGGGCGCGTAACAGGAACCAATAGGAACAGTAGGGATGATCATCATGAGAGCGCTGACGAAAAGGAAAGCGCTGATGAGCAGGAGAGCGCCTGTGTGCTAACACAGAGCAGGAGCAGGAGAGACCACAGCAGAAGGGCGCGCAGGGGAACCCTGACATGCAAGGGAAGAACCCCCGTGGGAGGCAACCCTTTGCCCCGAAGGGAACGATGTCCGTCGGGAGACAGATGTCCATCGGAAGACCGTAGCCTGTCCGCCGGGAGACTGATGTACATTGGAAGACCGTTGTCCGTCGGGAAGACCGTTGCCCGTCGGAAAACGAGATCAGACTGCTGTCCCTCTGCACCAAGGCGGAAGATCAAGAAAAAGGAGTTGTAGGCTGCAAACGGAGATTCAAAATGGCGCCTCTTAGCACCCTTATAGGGAGATGAGAGGCCCTTACAACGAGGCGGACGGTGGGCCTTACGGCGAGGGAGGCCAACAGCAACAGCAGCAGAAGAATCCTCCGAAGAGGAGTCTCTATGAGGGTACTCTCTCGCGAACTAAAGAGAAACACTTCGTAGAAGAGACTGGTCAGCCAGTGACCTAAAAGGAGCAATCCTCCGAAGAGAAGCTCCTGCAATTGCCCAGCCCCTTGAGCGAAACTGCAGGTGTGACTGCTCAGCACCAAGAGCATAGTCGCACGAAAAAAAGGCAAGAGAAGAACACCCCAAAAGGGGAAAAACTCAAGCCTGGACAGGAAAAACTTCCCTCGGAAGGAAAGTTACCCGCCCAAGGAGGCAAGCCTCCTGAGAGTTCTAAAATGAACTGGAGAGCTGTCCGTCGTCACGGGAGTACTTCCAGTAGAAGGAGACACGCCCCTGACGAAAATACAGGGGGGAAGGCAGCAACAGCCGAATCCTCAGGCCTCAACAAGACAGCTCACACCGTTGCCATATTACAGAAACGAACTAGATCGGTAACTGTAAAAAAATAAAACAAAACTCATTAGTACACATTCATTCCCCCGGGAAGGCTCCGAAGAGGAATCCCGAGGGAAAGGAACAAGAATTACACAACAGGCACGTGCCCTCACAACCACTTACACTCACGGAAGGAGAGCTGTAACCAAAACAGAATCATAACAATTATAATTATGAAACTATGTAATTATGTAATTTAAAAATGAATGAACACTAAAATAAAAACGAAAACCCCGAAAGGAATCGTTCTACAAGCTGAAAAAAAAAACTACAATTAGATTCATAAACTAATTGAGACAAAGGTACGGCGTAGCAACACCCCCACACGGAAAGGAAGCTACAAGGGCGTAGTAACACGTAGTAAAAGGGTGAACGACCTCAAGAGAGAGAGAGAGAGAGAAAAAGACTGAAGTCAAACTCGATCGCCACCCATAAAATTACGCCGTGGTGGCCTAACTGCCGAGGACACCACGTAGATATCGTACACTACACACACAAATCTGAAAAGGAAACTTCCTGATTTCTATACTCAAATATATATACAAACATGAAAACATGTTTATATATATATATTGAGTAAAAGAAAACTAAGCGATTAAGTAAAGACAAAACAAACAATGGCTGCCAAGAGAGGACCAAGACAGAGAGGTCTGTCACAGTCCGAGCCAAAAGTGAAAGTGAGCATTCATCTGTGTGTGAGGGGGGGAGGGGTAGCTAGCTACCACTCCCCTACCCCCCCCCCCCCCCGCTAACTAGCGCGGGGGTAATACACCCTCGTTAGATTCTAATGGCTCGCCATTTCAGCTGCGCTAAAAGGTAAACCCAATGTAAATTGAAAAAGAAACTGACTAGAAATGTTTCTCAAAAGTAAACTTATAATCATAAATCACACTTAAAATTCTAAAGGAGTTGTATATAGTTACAGAAACATTATCAATGTGGATGTTGAGAAGCCACTGTCCTCGACCTACTAAAACTCATACTCATGAAGGACAATTTTTAAAAAAATTTGCAGTAAAACAAAAAAGGAAGTTAGACCAGATATAAAGTAGAATACCCTCTTATCACATGCGTGTGTTTTCGAAACGGGTGAAGAGGGATTAGGCAAAGGTTGTCACGCAACTTTGCGAGAACGCTTTGGAGACAGAGTAGTCAGGAGGACTACTACTCTTATAGCAGTGATGGTCAGACATCTGTCAATCCACATACTCTAAAGAGGTAGTCTGCTCTGAAGAAGTAATGTGTGGACTAAGGAACTTGCCCTCACTTGCAGTACTTCACAAGAGGGCGATCTCGAAGAGCTTGTGGAAGTGCATATATGCGCTCAGGAGAGTCCTTTCAAACAGTATGTTTCCCTTAAGAAGGGTGCTTAGGAGACTTATCTCTTCGGTGGTCTCAAGATGTGGGTGAGAAATAAAGGTGGATAGCTTTGTGGACATGAGCCGAGTGAGGAGGGACTACCTTCCCTGGGCTCTCAAAGGAGAAGACCCAATGACATCTCTTGCAGACACAACATTCTCCAACGTACTTTACGTAGTTTCTTGCAGCAATCACCTCCACCTGCTGCTCCTTTACAGGAGGAACTGGGCTGGATTCCTCAATGGCACTCTTCCCCAGCATAGCCTGAACCTCATCCTGTAGAAAAAGAGCTTTTGGAGATCCCTCTGAATACAACAAGAGGTTTGTCGGAGTCAGAGTCAGAGGAGGAGAACATGTCATGAATGGAACACGATACTCGGAGCAAAGGACCTCTACAGCCCAGGAGTTCTGCCCTGTGAAACCAAAACCTCGGCCACCAACATACCAGGCACTCCCCATTAGGTGACCGAATGAGGTGATTGCCTTCCCTATCGCAAGTCTCTCATTCCTCAACAACAGCAGTTAGAATGTCTGCAATACCGAAAGGAATGCGTTGATTCCTGTCTCTGGTAGTGAGGATGGTCCGGTTCAGGAAGGAGTCGACTACAGAGGCTGCTGTTTAGGAAAGGAAGCTCTTGGTTTCGCAGGTAGCTGTTGAGACTGCTTAGAGGAGGCTGTTCTCCTAAAGAAGATAGCCTGGCTCGCCTTCTCCCATTTTGCAATTGCCGCCATAAGCTCCATCAATGGGGTGTTCTGTAACACCAGTGAATTTCTGGAAGGCATCTGATGCATAAAACTTATTGACAATTTTAGCCCTTCTCTTGAGGATACAGTTGCCCCATAAAAATGCACAATAGTCAAACAAGAACTCTAGTGCTTGCTTCCCTGATCGCACAATATCTTCATATTTTTTTCGAACTTTCAGAATCGAAAGATTCTCTAACAAAGAAGTAAGAGACAGAGCCCGACCAGTGATCCAACCAAGAGCACACGCTGACATGAAGGCTGTTTTAAAGTCAAGTATTTCCGCTACTGACAACACAGCAAAATCCTAGGAGTTTCTCACTTGAAACCCTGGGGGTCAAGGATGCTACATCAGGATCCAAAGGCAACGGATTGGGATTTGCCCTCTCTGGCACATCCAACCTTCTCTATTTATAGAGCACTGGCGGAATTATCTTTGACGACCTCATCACCTTAAGGGATTCTTCTGCTCGATCTCTGCCTGACAGGAGCAGAGCAGTCTAACCTATGTCTGGAACTGTAAGGTTCCAGAATAAATCCATCAATGAAAATCTCCCTCCCTACATATGGACCTAGCAGAAAGGATAACTCCTCACCCAGTTCTGCTGTCGGAACTTTTAAGGGGGCTACCCTGGTAGGTTCTACGAAATTCCCTTCCACAGCGGTGGCCAAGGAGTGCTCAATCATAACTGGAGAATTATCGACGTCTAGCCTAGCCCTTGTACTTGACGGAGGAGTGGCAGTTTCCCCATGCTTGAAGACGGGATAACAATTCTTGCACAGTTCCAGAATGTCTTTCCGTTGTCTCCCAAGTCAGGTGCAGGAACTGGGGAAAGGGACAGTGACAAAATCTTACCATGCCAAGACAACTCTACCAGAGAGAAAGGGTCAACGTTATGGCCAGGAGGCAGAAGTGGAGGTTTAACATCCTACTTTTCTGAAGAAGGGTCAAGATCAATGAGGGACCAAATGGTACAGTACTCCACCTGAAAACACTCATTCTTGGAAGCCGTCCTAATACGAGGGTCTGGTTGACTGGCATTAGACACCGATGGAATAGGGGTGGTACGAGGTCTAACGTACTGAGTACCTCTCGAAGGATGAGTCTGAGGAACCACCATAGGGAACAAAAAGAAAGGGTCATGACGTCTCCTCCTTACTAGATGCTGTTGCGGAACAACGTTCACTTTTGCAGGGACTGGGATGTTTCTGATTCTCTTAGGAGTCGATCTAGGAGGTGAAGTCCTGCGTTTACCTTCTAAAACCTCATCATCCTCCGATAACACAAGAGAAGGAGCACTAGCTACCTAATGAAGTATCCTATAATCTGCCCTCAGAACAAGAGTGTAGAGGACGAGGGCACATACCATGAGGGACCGCGGGGCGTTCCCCTAAATTGCAGATTGACAAGCGAACCTCTGACCTGTGGTACGGCGGACGCACCACTGGATAGCGGTTTGAAGGATGCACCCCAGGATTGTGGTTTGAGGGACACCCCACTACATTGCGGTTAGGGGGACGCACCACTGAATTGCAGTTTTGGGGACAGGTTACTGGTTTGTGGTTTGGGGGACGCGCCACTGGATTGGGGATTGCAGTTTAGCGGACATGTCTTGCTCTCCCCTGAATAGTACGAAAACGGGCGAGCCTTGCCAAATAGTACTCTTTGCTGATGATGGCATGACACACTACCATGCTGGTGCTCTGGTCTCAGAAATATATCACAGCGTAGAACGCGGCGAATATTCCTCAACTAACGGACTACTTTTAACAACACTGTTGGTGAAGATTTTGCCAACATGACTTGATCATCCCTAAGTCATTGCCAACGAGTTGTAAGCGGGAGGCCAGACTTCGTTGCACAAATATGATATTTTAATTATAAAATAAATTTTTGAATATACTTACCCGGTGAATATATAATAGCTGCAACTCTGCGGCTCGACAGAAAACACACTCAAAAAACTCGCGAGCGATCGCTATGAAGGTTGCGGGTGTGCCCACCAGCGCCAACTGTCGGCCAGATACCGCTCTTGCATGTAAACAAACCCTTCAATTCTTCTCGTCCCGCTGCGTCTCTATTGGGGAGGAAGGGAGGGTCTTTAATTTATATATTCACCGGGTAAGTATATTCAAAAAATTATTTTATAATTAAAATATCATTTTTAAATATTTAACTTAGCCGGTGAATATATAATAGCTGATTCACACCCAAGGCGGTGGGTAGAGACCAGAGTTAATTAAGTTTACAGCATATAAGCTAAGAGTTTTTTCATTTTGACAGTTATCAATATAACAAAACCAAAATATATAGGTACCTGGTAAGGAAGTTGACTTAGACGATTACTCTGCCTTGTAAGTCTGTCTTCCTCACGGAGCCCAGCAATCCTCTTAGGATGCTGAAAGACTCCCAGGAGCTGAAGTATCAAGGGCTGCAACCCATACAACAGGACCTCATCAAACCCCTAATCTGGGCGCTCTCAAGAAATGACTTTGACCACCCGCCAAATCAACCAGGATGCGAAAGGCTTCTTAGCCTTCCGAACAACCCATAAAACAATATTAAAAAAAACATTTCAAGAGACAGATTAAAAGGATATTGGAATTAGGGAAGTGTAGTGGTAGAACCCTCACCCACTACTGCACTCGCTGCTACGAATGGACCCAGTGTGTAGCAGTCCTCGTAAAGAGTCTGGACATCTTTCAAGTAAAATGACGCGAACACTGACTTGCTTCTCCAAAAGGTCGCGTCCATGATACTTTGCAGAGATCTATTTTGCTTGAAGGCCACGGAGGTTGCTATAGCTCTAATCTCGTGCGTCTTAACCTTAAGCAAAGATCGGTCTTCCTCACTCAAGTGGGAATGGGCTTCTCGTATTAAAAATCTGATAAAATATGACAAAGCATTCTTTGACATAGGTAAGGATGGTTTCTTAACCGAACACCATAACGCTTCAGATTTACCTCGTAAAGGCTTAGTACGAGCTAAATAGAACTTAAGAGCTCTAACGGGACATAATACTCTCTCTAGTTCGTTGCCTACGATCTCTGATAAGCTAGGAATATCAAAAGATTTAGGCCAAGGACGAGAAGGCAGTTCATTCTTGGCCAGGAAACCAAGTTGAAGAGAACAAGTGGCTTTTTCCGTCGAAAAACCGATGTTCTTGCTGAAGGCATGAAGCTCACTGACTCTTTTAGTCGAGGCCAAGCACACCAGGAAAAGAGTCTTAAGAGTGATATCCTTCAGGGAGGCTGAATGTAAAGGCTCAAACCTGTCTGACATGAGAAACCTTAGGACCACGTCTAAGTTCCATCCAGGAGTAGCCAAACGACGTTCCTTAGAGGTCTCAAAAGACTTAAGGAGATCTTGTAGATCTTTATTGTTGGAAAGATCTAAGCCTCTATGCCGGAAGACCGAAGCCAACATGCTCCTGTAGCCCTTGATCGTGGGAGCTGAAAGGGAGCGAACCCTTCTCAGGTATAAGAGAAAATCAGCGATTTGGGCTACAGAGGTACTGGACGAGGATACAGATACTGACTTGCACCAGTCTCGGAAGATTTCCCACTTCGATTGGTAAACTCTAATGGTAGAAGCTCTCCTCGCTCTTGCAATCGCACTGGCTGCCTCCTTCGAAAAGCCTCTAGCTCTAGAGAGTCTTTCGATAGTCTGAAGGCAGTCAGACGAAGAGCGCGAAGGCCTTGGTGTACCTTCTTTACATGGGGCTGACGTAATAGGTCTACTATTAGAGGAAGACTTCTTGGAAAGTCTACCAGCCATCGAAGTACCTCGGTGAACCATTCTCTCGCGGGCCAGAGGGGAGCAACTAACGTCAACCTTGTCCCTTCGTGAGAGGCGAATTTCTGCAGTACCTTGTTGACAATCTTGAATGGTGGGAATGCATATAGGTCTAGGTGAGACCAATCTAGGAGAAAGGCGTCTATATGTATTGCTGCTGGGTCTGGGACTGGAGAGCAATAGATTGGAAGCCTCTAGGTCATCGAGGTTGCAAAGAGGTCTATGGTGGGTTGACCCCAAGTCGCCCAAAGCCTCTTGCACACAACCTTGTGGAGGGTCCATTCTGTAGGAATTACCTGACCCCTCCGACTGAGGCAATCTGCTAAGACGTTCAAGTCGCCCTGGATAAACCTCGTTACCAGGGAGATGCCTCGATCTCTTGACCAAATGAGCAGGTCCCTTGCGATCTCGTACAGTGTCAGGGAGTGGGTGCCTCCTTGCTTGGAAATGTAAGCCAATGCTGTGGTATTGTCCGAGTTGATCTCCACCACTTTGTTTCGAAGGAGACTCTCGAAGCTCATCAAGGCCAGGTGGACTGCCAAAAGCTCCTTGCCGTTGATGTGCATGCTCCTCTGACTTGAGGTCCACAGACCTGAGCATTCCCGACCGTCCAGTGTCGCACCCCAACCCAAATCCGATGCGTCTGAGAATAGAACGTGGTTTGGTTTCTGAACTGCTAGGGGAAGTCCCTCTCTTAGACTGATATTGTCTTTCCACCAATTCAGGCATGCCTTTACTGTCTCGGAAATCGGGATTGAGACCGCCTCTAGCGTCTTGTCCTTTTTCCAGTGAAAAGCTAGATGGAACTGGAGAGGTCGGAGGTGTAGCCTTCCTAGCGAGACAAACTGCTCCAGGGATGATAGAGTTCCTACTAGACTCATCCAATTCCTGACTGAGCAACGTTCTCTCTTCAACATCCTTTGGATTACGAGCAGGGCTTGATCTATTCGGGGGGCAGACGGAAAAGCCCGAAAAACTGGACTGCGAATCTCCATCCCTAAATACAGTATAGTTTGGGATGGAATCAGCTGTGACTTTTCCATGTTGACCAAAAGTCCCAATTCCTTGGTCAGATCCAATGTCCAATTGAGATCCTTCAGACAGCGATGACTGGACGAGGCTCTGAGAAGCCAGTCGTCCAAGTAAAGGGAGGCTCGGATTCCCGATAAATGGAGGAATTTTGCCACATTCCTCATAAGCCTCGTAAACACGAGAGGAGCAGGACTTAGGCCAAAGCACAGGGCCCGAAACTGGTACACCTCATTGTCGAAAACAAACCTCAGAAAAGGTTGGGAATCTGAGTGAATGGGGATGTGGAAGTATGCGTCTCTTAGGTCGAGAGAGACCATCCAGTCTCCCTTTCTGACCGCTGCTAAGACTGATTTCGTGGTCTCCATGGTGAACTTTGTCTTCGTGACAAAGACGTTCAGAGCACTGACGTCTAGCACCGGTCTCCAACCTCCTGTCTTCTTCGGTACTAGGAAGAGACGGTTGTAAAACCCCGGTGAATGAAGGTCCGAGACTTTGACCACCGCTCCCTTCTCTAGCAAAAGAGACACTTCTAGTTTCAGGGCTTGTCTCTTTGCTTCCTCTCGGTAATTGGGAGAGAGATCGATGGGGGAAGTCGCTAGAGGAGGTTTGTGTACAAATGGAATTTGGTACCCCTCTCTGAGCAACCTCACAGACTGTTGGTCTGCGCCTCTCTTCTCCCAGGCTCGCCAGAAGTTCTTGAGTCTGGCACCTACTGCTGTCTGAAGCTGCGGGCAGTCAGACTCTGCCACGTGAGGACTTGGCTCCTTTCCTCTTTCCTCTCTTTCCTTCGGCACGAGTACTTCCCCTGCTGGGAGCTCTGCCACGAAAGGGCGGAATAAACCTGGACGCTGGAGTGTCTATCCATGGTCTAGCAGAAAAGGAACTCGAAGGAGTCCCTTTGCGAGCAGAGGACGCTACCAAGTCATGGGTGTCCTTCTGCACGAGTGACAAAGCTATGTCCTTAACCAAAAGTTCAGGGAACAAAAACTTCGATAAGGGGGCAAAGAGTAGCTCAGATTGTTGACAGGGGGTAACTCCTGCTGACAGAAAAGAGCAAAGAGACTCTCGCTTCTTAAGGACTCCTGAAGTAAACGAGGAGGAGAGCTCATTGGATCCATCGCGGATGGCTTTATCCATGCAGGACATAATGAGTAAGGAGACATCTCTATCAGCCGATGAGATTTTCCTACTCAAGGCTCCCAAACACCAGTCAAGGAAGTTGAAAACTTCAAAAGCTCTAAAAATGCCTTTCAGTAGATGGTCAAGGTCCGAGGATGACCAACTAATCTTCGAGCGTCTCATGGCTAGGCAGCGGGGAGAGTCTACAAGGCTTGAGAAGTCGCCCTGGGCAGAGGCAGGGACTCCCAAGCCGAGAACTTCTCCCGTGGCATACCAGACGCTCGATCTAGACGAGAGTTTAGATGGGGGGAAGGCAAAGGCCGTCTTCCCTAAACTCCTCTTGGTTTCCAACCAATCGCCTAAAAGCCGTAAAGCTCTCTTGGACGAGCGAGAGAGTACAAGTTTTGTAAAGGCTGGCATGTCAGCAGGTACGCCTAAAACAAACTCAGACGGCGGCGAACGAGGAGCCACAGAGACAAAGTGTTCGGGAAACAACTCTTTAAAAATGAGCATGACTTTCTTAAAGTCCATAGATGGCGGAACTGCTCTTGGTTCATCAATATCTGAAGGATGATCCTCAGGCTGAGGGTCAGCAACGTCCTCATCCGAAAGTTCCTCATCTGACAACTGATGAGAAACAAGCAAAGGGGTTGGCAATGCTTGACACGCAGCGTCCACCCGCACTGGTGCATAAGTGGCGGACCAGGACGCAGCGTCCTGTAACTGCTTGACAGTCTGGGAACTGTCAACAACAACAGGTGCGTGAGGACGCACAGCGTCCACCCGAGACTGCTTAGACCGCCTAGTCTGAGCGGTCAAAACAACTCTAGGTTGCGGAAGTTGACGCTCAGCGTCAAAACAAGTCAACTCCGATGGTTGGCGAACGTCCTGAACGTTACCAGGCACATCAGCAAGTTGCCTAACGTCCAAATGCGGCTGAAAATCCACACAAGATCGCATCGAGTGTGGTTCTACCCCAACTGCTTGACGTGACTTGGCTACACCAGCGTCAACAGGACGCACAAAAGAACGTTTGGGTGGCTGAAGGCCAGGATCTCGATGAGATAAACGGCTAGGCTCAACGGAAACCTTATCGGCATTGTAGTCTTCCATAAGGGACGCAAGCTTAGACTGCATGTCCTGCAGTATAACCCATTTTGGGTCCACGGGAATGGGTGCGGGGTTAGCGTCTGAGACGGCACAACTTTGCCTTGCTTAGGCGGCGAGCAGTCATCCGATGACTGCAACGGGTCCGAACTGTCCCAATGACTACATCCAGGACGTTGGACCTGTCCTGAAGGGACCGACTTCCGTTTAAGAGGCCTAGAAACCTTGCTCCACGGTTTCTTGCGTGAAAAGCCTTCGGAAGACGAGGAAAAAATGGGCTCTCTCGTCTTATGGTAGGGGCGATCTTGGTGAGATACGCCTGATACCATAGAGGGAACGTTTGTTCGCTGATCAAGGCCTCTCGAACCCATAAGTCGTACGACATTACTTCTCCCCTGGGCTTGGGAGCTTGCAAGAGGTCCCGGACTAGGTGAACGACAGGCACGAACAGACGAACCCTCGGTCGCAACACTGTTCACAACACTTTGCGCACTAATCATTTTCCCACTTTCCGCCGTGGCACTATGACACTTAAGTTCCTTCACGTCAGCCATGAGTTGATTACGATCAGTTGCTAACGCTTCAACTCTTTCCCCCAAGGCATGAATAGCACGTAACATGTCTTGCATAGACGGTTCCTGAGTGCTAGAAGGGGGGTTAGGAACAACCACTACAGGGGAAGGATTAGGTTCAGGGGCATGTGGAGAGGAAAAATCTACAGACCTAGATGAACTCCTCCTTACCCTATCTCTCTCTAGTCTACGTGCATATTTATCGTATTCGAGCCAATCGAATTCCGAAAGGCCCACGCATTCCTCACACCGATCTCCTAATTGACAGGTTTTACCCCGACAATTGGAACAAACAGTATGTGGGTCGAGAGAAGCCTTTGGAAGACGCCTATTACAGTCCCTAGCATTAAACTTTCGAAATCTAGGTACTTGAGAAGGGTCAGCCATTTGATTTAGTCAAAGAAAATTCCAAAAACAATCCAAGTCATCAACAAATAATCTGATTCAATAAAGAGTTCAAGAGTTTATGTTGAGGAAAAAACACCTGCACTGCGAAAGCTCAAACCAAAATAAAGTACTTCACCAAATATGATGAGAAAACTCCAGGTTCTACAGCGAGTATGAATACGTCTTGTCGTCAACGTCGACAGAGAAGAATTGAAGGGTTTGTTTACATGCAAGAGTGGTATCTGGCCGACAGTTGGCGCTGGTGGGCATACCCGCAACCTTCATAGCGATCGCTCGCGAGTTTTTTTAGTGTGTTTTCTGTCGAGCCTCAGAGTTGCAGCTATTATATATTCACCGGCTAAGTTAAATATTTAAAAAACAGAAGAGTAGGATGTCAAGAAAGTCGAAGTTAACAATGGAGTGCATTCACGCAATGGATGGGGCTCTGGTGTCTACTCTTGCATGCACTCAAAAGAACGCTCAGGAGATTGCTCTGGAGAATACTCAACAAACCTCAAAGGTGAACCCTGAGATGTACAACCTGAAAACTCACACTGAGATCGCAGGTCAGAAAAGAAGAAATAGTAGTAAGAATCCAGAGCGCTGAAGGGTGGCAAGATCAATGGCGTATGGCGCATCTCAGCTGGCCTGCGGAAAGCATCAGTTGAAGCATGCTCAAGGACTGGAGCCAAAAACTAGCAAGGGGATTAGCCTCTTATGTAAGATCTTCTACCTAACAATGGAGGGCAGAAGAATCCATGTCTTTAGGATAAACCTGAAGAATTAGTCCTTGTCCTTCGTCAGCTGGCCTGGTGGTAAGCCTGACAATGAAGACTCATATAGGGTAATTACTGGAGCCAAAAGAGAAGATCTAGCTTTAGTCTTCTCCTTCGACCCTAAAGCAGTTGAAGGAAAACAATGTCATTTAGATTTCTTCTTTCTATGTCCGTGAAATTTCTCCTGTTGTGAGGATGACCACTCCCTACAAACAGCACAAAGGGACTCAGAGGAGCATCAATGTCCCCTGAACATTAGAAGGATGAGCATCAACTTCCACATAACTCATGAAAGTCCCACACGAACGTCTTTCTACACCAGGACATGTCATAATATACACTTGCTTTGCATCTCCTTCTGAAAGACGAGAGAAAAATAATTAGCACAAAAGCAATGAAACAAAGGGCCAATGACTGACGTCTGAATGGTAGCACAGCTGGGGCTAGACTGGTTCACTGCTTCAAGAAACGGCCTTTTGACCTAATACACGAGTGAGTACTGGTAGGGCAAGCCATATTAGTTGCCAGATCCTCAATAATTCTTGATTGGCTGTACCAGCTGGCACACTACAGTACTGTACAATATGCCCATATTAAATGACGAAGGCTTGTTCTCACGTAAAAACAAATTAATTTTTGTATTACAGATGAGCTATACCATGTTACATGTTACCAGATTGGATACAGCAACCCAAGCAACTCTAGGTGGTGCAACGATTGATGCCGTTTTCATAGCAACTGTTGTACCTTTTGGGGTAGAGCTTGGGATTTTTAAAGTCAACTTATCTACACGCAATGGATTCATACAAATAAGAACAAGAATTCATTACCAGTGGTCTTGAGAGATCTTGTAATTTTTTTCCTTTCCATTTAAGTGAAAAATATTGCTAGGATTTTGTGCTCCTCAGAGTACTTGCCAAGTAAGGAATGCAGAGATATTATGTTCCCCACAGGTTTAGATGTGGTAGTACAGTAAGCTGTTTTGGTAAAGGGGCAGTGGTGGAACAGGCCACCAACCAAGTACAGTACAGTACTGTACTGTATCACAAATTAGATGTACTGTATGTATCTTTCAGGTTCATCAAATTTGAAAAGTCTTTTCCTTGATGGGAAACCATACGGTACTTGCTGTCTTCCTGATGGCAGACATTACAGTACTGTACAGTAAAGTACTTGCCATCTTCCTGATACCAGACCATACGGTACTGGCTGTCTTCCTGATGATAACTTGTACAGTACTGTACAGTACTTGCCATCTTCCTCATAGCAGACCATATGGTACTTCCTGTCTTACTGATGGCAGACTGTACAGTACTGTATAGTACTGGCCATCTTCCTAATAGCAGACCATACAATATTTGCTGACTCCCTGATGGCAGACTGTACAGTAATATACAGTACTTTCCATCTTCCTGATAGCAGACCATACAGTACTTGTCGTCTTCCTGATGGTAAACCGTACGGCATTAGCGCTATTACTTTTGAAAAGGAAGAAGATTGGTCATTGGGATTCAGTACACTTTTCTACAGGAAGAGTTGACCGTAAAGACCTGGATAACCGTCTGGAAGACTTTGGCTACAGTGTCAGAAAAGTTCTTGCTTTCTGCCTGTATGGAAATGTCAAGCTCTTGGTCGAGGCGTATCCTGAGAGCAGATTCTACTGCAGGAGACTAGGTGCGAGAACGAAGAGTCTTACGTCGGATCCTTGTCATCACTGCCATCACTGAATCAATGGATAGTGGTGATGAAATCACTGAAGCATCTTGAGAATGTACCAAGGCAGGAGAGGAAAGATAGCAGCTGCCAAAGTCCTGACTCATAGTGCTCGTGTTCAGCTGCAGAAGAGAGCTCCTATACCTAGTACCAAAAACCATTCCCAGGGGTTGAGCTTTAGTACTGTACAGTACTACTCCTCCCACAAAACCATGAAGAGGAATTGATCATTGTCTTGTAAGACTCTGCCTGATTCCTCGTCCTATGGTTTTAATAACCTCACGCAATCCCCAACCATGTACAGTAGTAACTAAATGCCCTTAAGAAAAAAATTCACCTGGATCTGAGACACCTTTCTAGAAGATGAAGGATTTCCTCCTTGATTGGTATCGCGGAGCCCTGGAGAGAGAACCCGTATCAGTAGCACCAACTGAAAGGAGAGCCAACTTCTGAAAATTTACGCTGTGGGTTTGTTCTCCCTATACCAGTCTGCCTACCGCACCTGCGAGTAAATTCCAATGGGTAGATCAGTGAGCAGAAAGGGTTGTCTTGAGAGAGACACATACCTTCAGGACTAATGCTACTGACAGGTTCTTCCTGAAGGTTAGGGAGGATCCGATACCCCTGACTTCATGTACTTGAAAAGGGATGATACTTCCAGACTTGCAAAGTATCAGCAAAGCTGGGGGTGAAAGAGCCAAGAGATGCAAAGTTCTTGGATATCTATTTCCCCCTTCGGCATGGGAAAGTCTTTGGTGCTCCACAAGAGTACCCGAGATCTCTAACCAGCAACACTGTGTCCCCAAAGGACAGTCATTCTGCACCCTGCTACATGAGATTGAGGTTATGCCTGGCTAGAAGCTGGCTCTGGGATAAAAACTCTGGACAACGAAGAGGTAGACCTCACTTCATTAAGAATAAATCATGACATCTGACATGTGATGCAGTATGTTTACCGTAATACCTAGTCTCAGGTTCGTGAGTAGCGTAGAGGGTTAGCTCATATGATAGTCGATCAGGGGTACTTGAACGTCAACTTGAAAGACCTAAGGACTCAAGTACTATCCCTAAGGGACTTCAGTTCCTGGAGCAGAAGACTATTTGAAGCTACTCCTGAAGTCAAGATTGTCCTCCAAAGGCCAACCTCTTCAGTCCGAGGTCTTGTTAAAGGCTGCATGACAGCCTTTACCAGCTGACACTGAGAGGGGCTTCCGCATCGAGGAAGATTTAGAAAACCACAGTTCATTACAGAGAGGTTCTGCCCTGAAACAAAATCCCTCCAAAGATACCACTCGTAGGAAAAGGATAGCGAAGCACCAGTAAATCCGAATGACACCAAGGTGTGTCACTCAGGAGCCTTCAAATGAACATGATAAAAAAATACATCCACAGACTGAGATCGTTAGGACATGGGCATACAGATAAGCTAAGGTATCTAGAGGGTCTGGTATGTTGGAAGGGGACATGCATGCTGCTGACTTCACAGGAATTGAAGAGCAGCTTACTGAAAACCATTCTAGTACTAAAGTTCTGAATGAACTGCGAGGTTAAAACTGGAACTCTGCACCAGGGGACAGCAGTTGTAGTGCGTGCCATACGCCGCTTCTCTCTCTCCTGAAAGAGAGAGATCTCTTCCATGAAGGGGAATAGAGGGTGGTGCCCTTTATCAGGACCTATGGTTTGTGCTGTATAGCACTGTCTCTCTAACAAGGAGAGAGATGCCAGAAAACTCTCAATCAATCAATCAATCATAAGGAGAGAAACAGTAAGAGCTAAGCAAACTTAACTCCTATCAGCTTCTACTTAAATTTCCTTGAATCCGCAGTAAGGACGAAAAGAGAATAGAGAATTTGAAGTTCATCTTCTCCCGATGAGCAAAAATCTTGTAGGGCAGAACATATCAACAGCCAGGATACATCCTTAGCACCCTCCAGGATCGAAAGACACTAAAGGGAAGAAGGGTGGCCCACCTTTCAAACTCACTGCCCATTGCCTATGAGCGGTTGACTAACACGCTAAGTAACCCACTGTACTGCTTAATATTGTTTTTACTTCATTTCTATCATAGTATAAGTATTGTGTGTTAATGAATTAACACATTTCAGTAGGTGTACAGTACATGTAAACATGTGTGGTAAGACCACGGTACACATAACATGAGTCATTACCACACTTATACATACATATATTATACAGTAACAAGAAAACATTACAAATTCAAAGATAATTTTTATTTTTCCTAACTAATACAAACCTTACGTTATTTATATATGGATGTATTCTTTCGGTGAAGCTGGAAGGCAGACAATTAAAATTGAGGTGCGAGGAGGCAGAGACTTGCTGACTCTTCTCTCTCCTCCTCAAGGCTTAGATATAATCCTTGGATAATTTGTTGCTTTACGTTCATCTTTTGCATGTGACTGCGGGAAGAGATTCAGGCAGCCCAGGAAGAGAAAGCCTATCGCGATCCCTCTCCCTCATGATTTTCCTTGGAGGAGAAGAAAGCGCGAGCTGCTGCTTCTTATTCAAGCACTCCCGTATCTCTTTCTGAAGGTCCTCCTCGCTTTTCTTCCTCTGGGGAGCAATCGAGTAAGAGTGCAGACCCTTTAACTCTTAGGCAACCTCGGGGTATCAAAGGGGTTGTTGCTTCCCCTAGTTGCTCCTATCTAACAACACTCGCTGGTACAGTACTATTACTACAGTACAGCTTAATTAGCTAAGGTACCACTCGAAAGTGTTTGGCAGGTTAACTCGCGCCGTTGAAACTTACTGTACACTGGTGGTGGCTTGTTTATACAGTAGGTACTGTGGAACTGCAGCACCCCTATTTTCCCTTGATATTATCAATGACAATCAATATTACGATTCTCTTTAAGTCTGCCGTTATACTTATAAATTACAGTATATAACCCTTAAGCTTAATGTGACTAGTCATCCATCAGTTTATGGAAAAAATTAAAAATCTTTGTATACAACTGTGCACTTCACAGTTCTAGCTGTGTGGTATCTGGCTGTTGTATACATGTGCACATAGGAAGCAGCACACGAGGCTGAGAGGAAGAGAGAGCACTGTAGCTCCAGCAGTGCCAACTTTGGAATATTAATGATTGATTGATTGATTTAAAGGTAGCTATTTTTTTTACTCCATGTGTTGTGCTAGAAAGCCATGTACTATATTTTTAATATGATAAAGTGTAGAATTAGATCATTATCCTACTTCCAGCTACTGTAATTGATTCATTTTTTTCGGTTCTTTTACACTTTTTCCAGTTCTCTTGACAATTCCCATGATTACCCTACATCAGAGACAGAATGCTGCTTTCTAACACTGAAAACAATAAAAACATTTCTCAGAAGCACAATGATTTTGGAAAGACTTGAATGCACCTGCAGTGCTTTCAATGGAGAAAAATTTCCTCAGTTGTCATCCCTCTAGAGATCAACAAGAAAATGATTGATCTTTTCACGAAAATTACAACGAGAAGAATGGATTTCATTTTTAAATGGATGGTTCAGGCATGAATTGTAACAACTTAGGTTATAAGTAAAAAATTTCTGACTGTTCTTTTTAGGATTCTATCAAGTTTCTGAATAAATTTTTTTATACTGCACCTGTTTGTTTCCTTCAACACTATCAAAGCACAGGCTACAAATTTTCAGAAGCAGCCCCCCAACTAATTTTTGCCATGAGCCGCCATTGCCGTACATGAAGCCTATACTATACAGTACTGTATCTAAATTACTAATGTAAAGTACAGTATATCCTGTACATAATGAAAATTAAAAGAAAAAGTATCAGTACAGAACCCGTACCCGTTTACATGTGAAGTTCTACACAGTAAGTTTGAAGTACAGTATGATGACAATCTTTGAGTCGTCGACTGTATGGCACTTGGTGTAGCATCATTTACATACCACATTTTATAATATAATCACTATAAGCACACTGGATATATATGCCTACAGGGTTTAACATCATGATTCTGCACAAAACGGACCGAAGCGGGAAAGCACATGCGAGGAGAGATGATGCAAGACTGAGGCCATGTGAGCGATTGATGGGGATTGTGTTGTGTGGAGAGGAAAACGTTGTGAAGCATGCCAAATGCAAAGGAGCGCGGTCAATTTGAAATCATCAGGCAGCGAGAGTACACTCAAACCTCTAGCTACGAAGGAATCGGCTTACGAAATTTTCACTTAACGAAAAGAGATGCAAAGAATTTTACAACTCGGATCACAAAAAATGTTTCGGACAACAAAAGGCGGTACAGAGCGGAAGTCCGACCATATCCGAGACAAATTTTAAGATTCACTTCGCCACCAGCCTGTAAACTCACTACCATCCTCCTGCGTTCCCATTGGTTATCTCCCTACTCGGATGCTAGTTACCACCATGAGATCCAGCTCTCCTATTGGTCGGCATCTACTTTACTGTATCCCATCGTGCATCTACGCATCGGCGTTCTTATGTCTTCTCGTTCCGGCAATGGTATCGTATGCATTGACTTAGTGTTTATGATTTTGCTTTTGTAACAATTTTGCTGTACGTACTGTTATCGTGTGTGATACTAAGATACATCATTAGCCATGGGTCCTAAGAAAGTTGCTGATGTCAAGGGAAAGAAGAGGATGATGTTTTCCATGGAAATGAAGATGGAAATACAGTAATCAAGAAATATGAAGCTGGCATGCGGTTAAGTGTGCTCAGGAAAATTTTAAGAAGCACGCAGAAACAAGCTTCTTTGGACGAATATTTTAGTAAGAGGCCTTTGATAGAAGCAGACCAAGAGCCAGCTAAGAAACAAAAGGGGCAATGATGAAGAAAATACATAGTGTAATTACATTTAGAAAATAGAAAACGTAAAGTAAAAAAAAAATAGAAAAAAGAAAAAAAGAAATTTTACGTTTATCGTAGGTTAATTGTTAATATTTCCTGCCATTTATAGATACGTTTCCTAAAATTAAGTGTTAATGTTTTCTGTCATTTTATAAATTTGTTTTGTAAAGTTGAGTGTTTACGTTTTCTGCCACTTATACATAAACGTTTTCCGCTGTTTTCATTCTTCTCTACCGCCCCGCACTTTGCTCTCGGACATCGCCTCACTCCAAAGGTAATGTTCCACATTTATGTTACTGTATTTTTACTGTTTGCTCTAATTGAACACTTATTTTTCTGATTATCAATGTTAATTAATTTTTAAATGATCAAAATACAGTACTTTTCATATATTTAGTACGTATGGTCAAGTGGTGCATATCCTTTTTATAATCATTTAATGTGGTGTTTTTCTAGGGTCTGGAACAAATTAGCTATATACTGTACATGTTAAAGGCGACTCACTACACTAAAAAATCACTTTACGAAAGCCCTTACGGAACCAATTATTTTTGTGTTGCGAGACATCACTGTACTTATATATCTCGAAACCATGAATAAGTGATTTTTTTTTTATTTTTATTTAATATGTTACATGGTTTTTTGTATGGCGTATGACCAGGATCTGCGAATATTGAGGGCTGACTGTAATTTGCCGACAAAGCACCAGCGATGTCCAAGGAAAAGCTTCATTAGGCCTTCGTTATCAGCCACCCACACACGAGGGTTCAGAAAGCTACAGATGTGCAATCAGACATGAACACTTACACGACAATTGTAACCCAATTACAGTTCATGTGGAACACTACAAAACCAATTCTAACATCCCTCGGAGAAAACTGAAAGACCGATTATTCTTACTAAAAGAAATGCTAACGATTGAAACCGCCAGATGAAGGCGCCGAGAAGTTCATTTGTCAGGGCGTACTCTCCTTAGGTCGAAATCAAAGTGAGGGTTGCTCTCCCAGTCGGGTGGACTGGGTCTACCCGACGGGGCATACCTGTCCAGTGGCCGGCTTATCCGTCAGATGGGCAAGCTTATCTATCAGGTGGGCGGACTTACCCGTCAGGTGGCCGGCTTACCCGTCAAGTGGCCGGGCTTACCTGTCAAGTGGGCGAGCTTACCCATCAGGTGGACGGGCTTACCCGTCAGGTGGGCGGGCTTACCCGTCAGGCGGGTGGATTTAGCTCTCAAGTGGGCGGGCTTACCCTCTACATTTACCTTGTTAAAAGTTCAACAGCCATTTTAGCTTCGTCAACGTCACACTTTTATCAAAGGTTGATGGCGTGCATTACATTTAGGAACAAATATTTTTCTTACCTTATATATTGCATTTTGAACCAATATGACCTTTAATTTAGGAGCAAATAAGTAATTTTAGAGGTATAGGACACCCTAAAGAACAGCAACCCCTTAATCTAATTGCTCTTTACTGCAAGTGGCCTGCTTCACTCACAATTGAATAATGTTTATTAAGCAACACATGCTTTGCTACATACGTTTGCCGCATGGGTGAGTAATTTTGCGTTAAAAATGCCTTTCCGACGAATAACATGTATTATAAATATGATTACACACAACATATCTATTGTACTTATATTATCATAAGTTGATGAAATCTGAAACAAAGTAACAAATCAGGTTTCCGCATTTTCACCATACCCACAATTCTAAATTTACTAAAAAGCTGCAGGGATAACATTATTCATTACTATATAACACCATAACCTTTATTTAGCGGTAGGTTCGAGTTTTCATATCAATCCTCCGAAAAAGATATCACAAAGAGTTAAAAAAGATAAAATATTCAATGTTTGCTGAAACTATAATAATAAGCCAGGTACTATGTAGGTGTTGGGTCACTGATTTTTTGTTTGCTAAAATGCTCGATCCCTCGGCTCAGGTGTGTAATGCAACATGTACCACTTGACATAAGAAATGAGCAATAAAATAATGTATAATTGCAAGCGTAGCGAGTCATGGCGGAGTGAGGACCAATAAGGGAACAATTACCAAAATTAGTGTTCGTTTATCAACTATCATATTTGTAGATACAATAAAAGGTAAAATTACAGTTACGGACAGAACAACATTTTGAACAGAAAATATTATTCCTGTAGTACATAAAGTGCTTTCACTAAATTTGACCTTCATTTCATCAGCAAATAAACTGAACGCCCATTAGACCGTCTAAGAACGGGGATATTTTTTAGTAATCAAACAGTTTTTGCTGCGAAGTGCGCTCGCCTCGCTCGCGGTAAAAGAACAACATCAAGCTCCTATGTACAGTACTAAGTAAACTTTTACAAGTCTACAGGGTATCATTTTGAACAGAAAATATATGTTTTCCTGTAGCAAATAACGTGATTTAACCAAATTTGACCTTCATTTCAACTGCAAACAAACAGAACAACCAGTTCGACTGACCTAAAGTAGCCGGACTGGTTGTTGTTGTTGCGGTTGAAATGAAGGTGAAAACCGGTTAAATCACGTTATTTACTAGAGGAAAACATATTTTCTGACAAAATGTTTAAATACAATTGTTCTTGTTCCGCCGTGGGCTCGCTTTGCTCGCCAGAAAACAATGTCATCAAGCTCGTATGTACTGCCAAGCGGTAATGTATTGAGAAGAGAAGGCTTGTTGTACCATTATATACCGTTTCCCCAGTATGTTTTCCCCACCCAAAACCCCGAGCTCCCACTGGGGTTCCCCCATTATTGGCAGATATATATATATATATATATATATATATATATATATATATATATATATATATATATATATATATATATATATATATATATATATATATATATATATATATATCTTAAACTAATGATTTCCGATAGGAGCAAGTGTAATTTTAGAAGAAAACAGACCTTTTCTATAGAAAAAGTAGTTTTTTTCTTAAGTTACATTAACCTGTAATAAACTATATATGGACCCAGAACTGGCAAGCAGTACATGCTGAGCTGCGCACCCTAACCCCATCGATTAATATTTCTTAGATAATCAAGTTTTTATTTGCAGACCTGTTTTACAGTAGAAAAGCATTTCCCGTCCGTAACTATAATAAAACTAAATAAAATATTGGTGACGACAAACACGGATATGAGTTCTTCGTTTTCTATGCGAGCAGCAAACTTGATGACCCAACTTTTGAAAACCATCTTCCGTTTTTTAACAAATTCCTATTAGAATTCTGTATAGAACCTATGAATATCCTAGCACCGAGAAAATCATGTGCTTATTTTCAAGCATTACAATTGCTAGGCTATTGATATTAGGCCTACTGACTACCTTGCATTACATAGGCGGGGTTAGGCAAAGTGGATTCTATACCCTAAGGAGTTATATACTGTAATTTAGTTTATTACTAACTCTTTCTTATTCTATAAGTAAAACTATTTTAAATATATTTCTGAACCATAATTTTCTAGTAACTTTATCTGCTCTAAGCATTTTATCTTGAGAAGCCTCGGGAGTTAGGTCTAGGCCTACACTCATCTAAGATGTTATCTACATAAAAAAAAAACTTTGTATATTTATCACAATCAGATCTTGAAGCACAAAATATATAAAAACTATGAATATCTGCTATTATCTGAATCATAATTTTTGGTAAATACCAACAAAAACGAAATTTGTCTTACGCATTTTATTTTGAGAAGCATTGAAGAGTTAAGAGTTTGGTCTAGGCCTACCATCATCTAAAATGTCATCTACACACAAAAAATGTAGATTTAACACTATCTTGAAGCACAAAATATATAAAAACTATGATTATCCACTAATGTCAGCAATCACAAGAGGACCGAAAACACCGCGCAACAATCTAGCAACACATTGCAACTCGAACCAGGATTATCAACAAGTGGCAACTCAGTTACTCAGGCAACGTTTAGTGTTGTTTTGATCGGTTAGTTTAATGTGACCATATCTCTAATCACTATTTGATTTACAAAAAAAAAAAAAAATTTAAATGGAACTTTAAACCATTTAGATGTAGTACAAACAATTAATTTTGTTATATTATACACTTTTTTTTTCGATTGTGACTTGATATCAGTTGCCTAGCAATTGAAATGCTTAAAAATAAGCACATGATTTTCTCGGTGTTAGAATATTCATATGTTCTATATAGAATTCTAATAGGAATTTGGAAAATGTTATGATGGAACTTATACAATTCATTTGTAGTACAAACAATTATCAGTTTAGATATATATATTTTTTTTCGATTAGGACTTTACATCAGTTGCTTAGCAATTGAAATGCTTAAAATTAAGCCCATTATTTTCTCGGTGCTAGAATATTCATATGTTCTATGTAGAATTCTAATAAGAATTTGTTAGAAAACGGAAGGTGGTTTTCACAAGTGAGATTTTAGTTGATCAAGATTATTCAGTAAAAAAAAAATATGTATACATACTTTTTCTATCTTGTGGTGTATGTTTTGAATTATTTTATTATATTCTATTTTAAATAAGCACACGATTTTCTTGGTGCTAGAATATTCATATGTTCTATGTAGAATTCTAATAGAAATTTGTTAAATAAAAAAAAACGGAAGATGGTTTTCAAAAGTGAGATTTTTGATGATCAAGATATAATACAGAATAAAAACTATATTTTTTCTATGTTGTATTGTAGGTTTTGAGTTATTCTATCATATTCTATTCTACAGCAAGTCTGTAATTTATATATATATATATATATATATATATATATATATATATATATATATATATATATATAGGTCCCTTTCCAAGAAAGACAATAATGCACAGCTATACTGGTAAAACAAGTCTACAACACGAATACGAGTTAAATACAATAAAACATCTTAATTCAGCTTTCTCTATCATACCATAATTTCAATAATCGGTTTTAGCCCGAGCTGGATGTTCAAACAATGTCAGGGATGTCCCTAACCTCTCGTAGGGCGCCAAGCTTTCATAAACTATTCACGTACTTGGATTAGGCCTATGTCCAATAACCACAGATTAATCAAAATCAGAATATCAAGGCGTGCTATCAGGATTAACATATTTCAACCTAAGAAATAATAATTTACTAGTCTCGGGGAATTATATGGAAGTTATGTTAGTCTTCGATCAGCATGATATAGTTGAATTTATATTGCTTATAATGTAGGCCTACATCAGGCTCTTCCCCTGAGACTAATCTTGCATTGAAAGGATATCAGAAAATATTATTAAAGGCTATAAATGTATTTCCGTGGGTAATTTACTTACAATGGCTATTATACCTTAATTTGCTATTCTTATTTTCATTTAGTTTACATCTTGTTTCTACGTTTATCCGCTTTAATCTGTTTTCTCTGATGATTATTACATTCTGCTCACCAAATTAGATTAAACGTTAAAAGAGTCTGCTTTCAGTTACAATTTCATCAGAATAGATGCTCACCCGAACGTCAGCCGGACAAGCCCAACCCCCTACTGTGGTGCCCAACCACAGCAGTGGCCTCCCCAGTAAACAGCTTAAAATCACGGTCATAGGCTGAGATCGATCTGCTGCCATACGAATGCTAGGCAAACACTTTACCACTGCACTAGTCAGGAGACTAGATTTTGGGCCGTTTGTATTACATAAGGAGAATTAAATGCCTCATTTGTCCCTTTAAAACATATCAAGGAAGACTGAATTGAAGACCTTAGGCTATCATAGAAATGGGCTTATTAAAAATTTTGATCACCAAAATCACTCCTTTTATAATATAGAAAATTTGTACATTACATATGTGTGGCAAAGAATGTCACGCACAAAAGATATCATTTCTTCAAGCGGATGTTAGTTATAAGTATAAGCTGTATTTATAAGGTTTAAAGGCCACTCATGAACGGCAGAGGCAAGGGATAGTGACAATGCCCTAGAGACTGACTACGCCCACGCCCCAACTCCACCCAAGCTAGGACCAGGGAGGGACACACAATGACTGATGATTCAGCAGATAGACCTACTGGCTCCCCCAACCAACCCTCATCCTTAGCTCACAAGGATGGTGTGGTTGCAGACAATACAAGAAACTATCGAGATTGGGAAGAACTCGAACCCCGATCCAGCAGATAGCCAGGCCGGGACGTTTCCAATAGGCCACTTGAATTTTTATCTATTTAGTAAATTATATACAAATATCGTCGCTAGATCTTGACTGCTATATGATGAATTCTTAGTCATCTATAATACCGAAGTGCAGTTTTCAGTGAAAATTATATATATATATATATATATATATATATATATATATATATATATATATATATATGTATATATATATATATATATATATATATATATATATATATATATACATGCATATATATATATATATATATATATATATATATATATATATATATATATATATATAATTTATATATATATATATATATATATATATATATATATATATATATATATATATACATATATATATATATATATATACATATATATATATATATATATAATCTCCTAAGGCCTAAGCCTATTGACGCAAAGGGCCTCGGTTTAATTACACCAGTCATTTCTAAATTGAGGTATTAAATCAATACTTGTCTGTTCATCATCTCCTACTTCACGCTTCATATTCCTCAGCCATGTAGGCCTTGTGGAACCCAGCTGAACTTTGGTGAACATACACACACACAGCTACAATATATATATATATATATATATATATATATATATATATATATATATATATATATATATATATATATATGTGTGTGTGTGTGTGTGTGTGTGTATGTATGTATGTATGTATGTATGTGTGTGTGCGTGTGTGTATAACACAAACAGGAGTAAAACCACCAAAAGAGAGAAATCGAACCATAAAATAACTGCTTATTGATATGCAATATTATTAAATCTTATGTATACCCCACCTCGGGATATTGTAAATGCCAAAATGTCTCTGTATTTTGAATATGTGGAATAGATACTGATATGAGACCAAGGCCTCATAATATATGCATTTTCAAAAGGAGATTTGATTGACAACTTCAAAGGCGTTTAAGGGGGGAATATAAACAAGTAATATTGGAATGTCACTCTTGATTATTTGAAATATAGCTTGGGTTAGATGCATTTAAAAATCAGAACATATATATCTCTATCATTGAGTATATCAAGCTGTTTATACATCCATCTATATATATATATATATATATATATATATATATATATATATATATATATATATATATATATGCATATACAATATATATGTATATAGGATATTGTATATATATATATATATATATATATATATATATATATATATATATATATATATATATATATGCATATGCAGTATATATGTATATAGGATATTGTATATATATATATATATATATATATATATATATATATATATATATATATATATATATATATATATATATATGTATATGTATTCTATACTAGGTTGGTTCCCCATCATCACAACGCAGTTTCCAGCGTGGTGATAAAATTCACCAGAATCCATACATGACCAAGACATACCTAGGGCCTTCGTCCTGCAGTGGACTGGAAACGGCTGCATGTGCTCTTGTTATATGTAAGGTAATTGAATCACCTTAAGTGATTCTACCTTTTTGGTAATTTTTATAGTATATGATAAAATAAAACGTTAATTTACAATTCCTCTTGACAGTATTTGCATCAAGATAAAATAAAAATAAAATCAGGTATAATAGCCTACGTTCCAAAAAAGCATTTGAGATATGAAGTTATTACCTTCTTCAACGAAGTTGGAAGGAGGTTGTGTTTTTTCGTGCGTGTGTTTGATTGAGAACAGCTTCCTGGTCACAATTTTAATTGAAGAGTAATGAAACTTACAAGGATTAATTATTATGAAAAAAATGGAAATTATCAAATTTTGCAAGGTCGAGGTCAAAGATCAGGGTCAATCTCAAGCAAAATGTCCAATTCACGTAATCACCCATAAGTTTGGACATCGTTGTCAGAGACTTCAAACTTGGTTCATATTTGAGTATAGGAAAATCCACACCAATTATTACATGTTAAAATCAAAGGTCAAGGTCGAGTAAAAGTTCAAGAGATAAGCTGTCGTGGCGGATGTCTGCGCTCTACTGAGTGCCCCTCAAGTTTTCAATATGTACTAATGCAAGCTTCAACAACTTATGCGTAGTTTTATTTGTGAAGTGGGCTCACGTAGGAAAAGTTTCATTAAATTGGCTGGTTATGGTAATGTATTCCAAGTTTTATCCATTAAAGAATATTTTTACCCGAAGAGGCAAAGTTTGGGCATGTTTAGCAGCATTCTCCCGAGGCTTAACTTTTATGTTATTTAGAATTTAGAATAAGGTATATATACATATATATATATATATATATATATATATATATATATATATATATATATATATATATATGTATACACACAAACATATATATATATATATATATATATATATATATATATATATGTATATATATATATATATATATATATATATATATATATATATATATATATATATATATATATACATATATATACACATACCCATATATAGGTATATATATATATATATATATATATATATATATATATATATATATATATATATATATATATATATATATATATATATGTACATATATTTATATATATACATATATATAGCTATATTTATATATATATACATATATACACATATATATATACATATATATATATATATATATATATATATATATATATATATATATATATATACATATGTATGCACATATATATAGGTATATAAGTATATAAGTGTATATATATAGGTATGTATAAATTATATATACAGTATATATATATATATATATATATATATATATATATATATATACACATATATATATATATATATATATATATATATATATATATATATATATATATATATATATAACCAAACACTTGTTCTTTATCATATATGTAAGGTACCTATTAAATTAAATAAAAAACTTTATGGATCTACATCGAGAGAGAGAGAGAGAGAGAGAGAGAGAGAGAGAGAGAGAGAGAGAGAGAGAGAGAAACGATGACCAATATTTCCAGGAATGAGTCGAGACATAATAGCAAATGACCTTCCAAAATACCTTTCACCATAATTGGTGCAAAGTCTTCCAGGGCCAATTTGAATCCCCGGATGCAAATGACAACGACCCCCACCGAATCCCCAAAAGGTGGAGGAGAGGTCCGAGTCTCGCTCTCTCGGCATTATTGGTTCCATCACACATCCCCTTTGGAGTATAATGACGTCATCACCTCCCCTTTGGAGTATAATGACGTGGCCTCCTGGGCACAAATGCTCTGCAGATAACCCTGACGACCTTTTACCTAATGAGGACAAACCCTGAAGTACGCGATCAAGAGCTGGAACGTTTTAGACGTTTGCTCGAACGTTTGACGTTTGCTCGAACGTTTTAGACGTTTGCTCAAATGTTTGACGTTTGCTCGAATGTTTTAGACGTTTGCTCAAACGTTTGACGTTTTCTCAAACGTTTTAAACGTTTGCTCAAACGCTTGATGTTTGCTCAAATGTTTGACGCTCAAACGCTTGATGTTTGCTCAAATGTTTGACGTTTTTCTCAAACGTTTTAGACGTTTGCTCAAACGCTTGATGTTTGCTCGAACGTTTAAAACATTTGGTAAAACGTTTGACGTTTGCTCGAACGTTTTAGACGTTTGTAATGGGTGCTCTTATAGATTGCGCTAGTAACAAGACGGCGTTAACCCTGGATAACCTTTTGGCGACGTCGTTTTGACCTGGATAGTACAGTGGTAATGCGTTCGCCTAGCATTCTCGTGGCAGCAGATCGATCCCAGCCTCGGACCAGGAGTTTAAGCTGTTTACTAGGGATGTCATTTGACATAGCTAGCACAGTAGTAATGCATTTGCCTAGCATTCGCATGCCAGCATATCGATCCCAGCCCAGGACCGTAAGTTTAGGCAGTTTACTAGGGATGCCGTTTGACCTGGCTAGTACAGTGGTAATGTGTTTGCCTAGCATTTGCATGGCAGCAGATCGATCCCAGCCCCAGACCAGGAGTTTAAGCTTTTTATTGGGGACGCTGTTTGACTTATCTAGTACAGAGATAATGCGTCCGCCTAGCATTCGCACGGCAGCGGATCGATCCTAGCCCCAGCTCGTGAGTTTATGCTGTTTACTAGGGAGACTACTGCAGTGTTTAGTTACCACAGTAGGGAGTTGGGCTTGCCCTGCTGACGTTCTGGTGAACATCTATTACAGGCTTTAAAGGCCACTCATGGATGGCAGAGGCAAGGGGAAGTGACACTGCCCTATCGAGCAGGACAATATCCTAAAGACAGACCATATATACATATAACTAGCACCCAAGCCCCCTCTCCATCCAAGCTAGGATCCAAGGAGGGCCAGGTAATGGCTGCTAATGATTCTGCAGACAGACCTATAGGCTCCCCCAAACCTCCATCTTTAGCTCACAAGGATGGTGAGGTTGCAGTGACCAAAGGGACTGACGAGTTTGAGCGGGACTTGAACCCCAGTCTGGGTATCACTAGTCAGGGACGTTTGCCTAGCATTGGCATGGCAGCAGATCGATCCCCACTTGGGACCGTGAGTTTAAGCTGTTTACTGGAGAGGCTACTGTAGTGTTTGCGCACCACAATGCGGGTTGGGATTGCCCAGCTGACGTTCTGGTGAGCCTCTATTCTGATGATACTGGAACTATAACCATAGAGCTTTACATTTACAATTGGTATTGCAGTATTGGTCATACATTGTGTATGTTTAATGTTATCTTACTTTAAACAAGAGTCAAAATAAAGAGATGTTTCTTTTACTATATAAGAAAGAATATTTGTCATTATGGCTTATTTTCGTCTTTCCTTAATGATGATGATAGTGATAAGGCAGGCCAACCCTTACTTGGTTGGTTTGCTGTGGGAGATCAGATGAAAATCTCCCACCATCACCAACCTGCAGTGGCAAGCACGGTGATGAAAACTGGCCAAACCCCAGACATGAAAAAGGACATGTCTGAGGCATTTGTCCTGCATTAGACTAGAAATGGTTCCCTTTATTGTTGTAGTTATTTCCTTGCACATAAGGACTTTCTGAAGATCGGTAGAAAGAAACGTTAAGGATTTTATCTAGAATCAAATAATATTATCTATTATACACATATAGCGTATAATCAACCCTCTCACCACCTAGGAATGTAACTCAGAACAAACAAAATGTATAAACTGCACTAATTTGAACAAATCTGATGATCACAGTGAATTGCAAAGCTTATGATTTGGAATTCAAGAGAGTAGTAAAAAATACAGATGTCATAAATTGCGGCTATGTAAATATTTAATCGGTAACAAATTCGAGAATTGATAAATGAGAAAGATTCAACACAAGAAGAAACTGAAGGCTTTCTTCCCCTTTAAGTGTTTCGATAATATGGATTTGACAATAAACCCCAGTTATGCAGTGTAATATGCAAAATACACTTAAAAATTTGCCGTAAAAACTGTAAAAACCCTGGAATAAATGTTGCCAGGCATTTACCGTTTCAAAGGCGGATATATTGACGTAAAGGAGTGGCATTGCGATCACCAACCCGTAAAATATAACAACTGTGTATGGTTAAATTACGGTAGCTTGTAGTTTAGTGAAATACAGCTGAAAACGATAAAATTTTAAGGAGAATTTCCGAATAAAATTACGTTTTCTAAAAGTATACCAAAGAACCTACACGTTAATTAAAAAGAACGTATATGTTAATTAAATGAAATTGTAGATCCTGTAGTGCCTAGAGTTCCCCTCCGTGATAAAACCAAGAAAGCGCCCCTTTAAGTAAGTAAAGTTAACATCATAATAAAAAAGAAAATTACGTATTTCTTATAACCATTTCCCCACACCACTTTTTCTCGGAACACCTTCCAGAGCTACTTTGATGAATTAGGTTCAAATGATTTTCTCGTCTCTGGGCGAAATTCCCACTTACTTTAATGTCTCCTCTGTGATTCTGCCATCAAAGACGAGTACCTCAGACGCTGTCGTGCCTTATCGGAAAATCAGAACTTCACACAAGTTGCTACTTTCTACTTGTAGGAATTTTTGAACATTTAGATCCCCTGAGGAATATATTTTAGAGCATTCTGGAAAAAAATGGTAGTTAGTTTAAACGTCATTCAGTATTTCTTAACGTTTTCTCAAGTACAATTTTGTATTGATATATCAGGTGTGGAATATACATGTGTTGGTAGGACTGTGTCCATACAGAGGTATGAACACAAAACATACACGCATATTATACACACACACACACACACACACATATATATATATATATATATATATATATATATATATATATATATATATCATACACATATTGTAGCCTATATATATATATATATATATAATATATATATATATATATATATATATATATATATATATATATATATAGTGTTTGAGTGTAGATACAGTATATACATTATGTGAATATAAATATACATGTAGATATCTACACGGTCACACATGTATATATATATATATATATATATATATATATATATATATATATATATATATATATATATATATATATGTATGTATGTATGTATATATACAGTATATATAAAGTAATTAATACACACATTATATAATGTGTGTATAAATTAGAACGACGCTATACCAGCCTAGGAAACTAATTTATGATTCGGTATAAAGGACTTAGTACGTTTCCCCTTTGATCTCTCATCTCTCTAGTATGTCAGAAAAGGCAATTACTGCAGTCTTGTACCGATTTGTGGTTAATTACTCTCGTAAAGACGGAAATGAAACGACAATTTCAAATGCTTATTATTCCTAACGTCGGTAAATGCTGCTCTATATTCCATACATGTAAATGAAATAGTTATTTAAAGTCATTATGAATATGTATGTATGTGTATATATATACATATACATACATACATATTTATGTATGCTCTATATAATAAAGAGCAAATATTATGATATATATGTATGTATGTATGTGTATATATATGCATATATATAAATATATATACACACATATATATATATATATATAAATTATATATATATATATATATATATATATAGAGAGAGAGAGAGAGAGAGAGAGAGAGAGAGAGAGAGGAGAGAGAGAGAGAGAGAGAGAGAGAGAGAGAGAGATAGATAGATAGATAGATAAATATGTATATAAGTACATATATAGATATTTATATATATATATATATATATATATATATATATATATATATATATATATATACATATATATATATTATACATATATAGATATATATATATTATACATACAGTATATATAGGTGTATATATATATATACATATATATATACATATAATTTATATATATATATATATATATATATATATATATATATATATATATATATATATGATTTATATATCTATGTATATATACAAATATACATATATATATATATATATATATATATATATATATATATATATATATGTATGTATATATACATATATACATATATATATGTATAATATATATATATATATATATATATATATATATATATATATATATATATTATAGGGGAGGTAGCATCATATATTTGATAGGAATACATTTAAAAAAAATATCTACACAATTTAGCAAATACATAGCCCTCTTTAATCTTTATATTAGTACTATAGTCATTTTTTTTAATGAGGAGCATTTGCGCTGACTCGCAGGGGTGCCCTTTTAGCTCGGAAAATTTCCTGCTAGCTGATTGGTTGTTGGACAAAATTAACTCTAACCAATCAGCTAGTAGGAAACTTTTCCCAGCTAAAGGGGCACCCTGAGAGTCAGTACAAATGCGTCTCATTAAAAAAAATGACTATAGATTAATTAAAGACTTACTGCTGGTGAACTATATCTCAAGACTTTCCAATCTTTTCAAAATTTAGTCAATGTAAACACTAACTTTCACAAACTTTAATAACTGCGCTACGTGTTAAAATATTCCTTTCGAATTGTTGGTTCTTGCTTTCCACTAAAGTTTTCAACGATCCGTCATTCAACTGCAAATCGAAATATTTGGCAACGAAAAGTGCTTTTATTAAATGGGTTTTAGGATTTTTTAGAATACATTTTGTAATAAACACTCAAACTGGATATAATTCATAATAACCTGTTTTCATTTATGTTTTTATTTCTATATTTATTCATCAGATTAAAATTCAATCAATAATGCCATAATGATTTTGTAAAATAATATTTTTAAAACTATTTTCAGACCCGAAATTATGATTCTGTAAAATCAAATCGCCTGAAATTACATATAATATGAATTAGATATAAAATGAAGCTATATATCAGTTTAGTGAGATCGGTGTTACAACATGGACATGAGTCATGGTTTGACAATGAAACAATCTCCAACAGATTTAGTAGATTTGAGAACAAAGACCTCAGTAAAATATTGAATGGCAGGACAGGATTAGAAATGAAATTATAAGAGAGATTACTCGAGTGCTATATGTGGATGAGATAATAATGAGGGGTAGATGGAGATGGTTTGGGCATGCTCTTCGCACTCCCTAAGAGAGATTAGTTCACAAAACTTTTAACTGGGCTCCACAAGGCACTAGGAGAGTTGGAAGACCCAGGCCTACATGGCTGAGGACTATGAAGCGTGAAGTAGGATATGATGAAAGTATAGTTTCCGATTCTTTGGAAATCACAGATTCATTAAGTACATAAACTTCCTCTCATTAAGAGAGAGAGAGAGAGAGAGGAGAGAGAGAGAGAGAGAGAGAGAGAGAGGGAGAGAGAGAGAGAGAGAGAGAGAGAGAGAGAGAGAGAGAGAGAGAGAGAGAGAGAGAGAGAGAGAGAGAGAGATGGTGGACTGATAAATATCTGCAATACTAGTGTACGCGAAACGTCAAAAATGATTGCTAAATGTATGTAGATAGATATGCACACGTAAGCACCCCACCCTCACCGGGGTATGACCAAAAATAAATAAATAAATAAATATATATATATATATATATATATATATATATATATATATATATATACATATATATATATATACATATATATATATATATATATATATATATATATATATATATATATATATATGTATATATATATATATATATATATATTATATATATATATATATATAGAGCCAAACACTTGCTCTTTATTATAAAAGAGATATGACTTTACATTGCAAGAGACATACAAATGAGTTCTCTCTCTCTCTCTCTCTCTCTCTCTCTCTCTCTCTCTCTCTCTCTCTCTCTCTCTCTCCATTAAACGCACACACGCTCCGACCAACCTTCCTTTAATCACCAGGAAATCCCTACCGAAATGCAAAGGGAAAATCTTAATTGAAATAAGGAATAGTTTACCGAAGGGACATGACATAAACACCTTAATCAGACTTCGATTGTTTTTGGCAGGTGTCGCCACCTGTCGACTTCTCTCTTTTCAGGATCAACGCTTTTAGAAAAAAACCACTCGAAATCTTTCAGGAATTTGTAAATTCGAACGCAATACATATCTGTCACCTTTCCAGTGGTCATTTCTTTCATCAGAGCCAGTCTTGAGGTTCCTAATTCATTTATGTTTTATCAACATATTTTTTATTGCTGTTTTATATTCAATCACCATTAACTTCCAAAGTTTGTGTTTTAAACGAGTTGGGAAACACCTAAATGAAGTTCGAAGGAGGTTATGTTTTTTCAAACCTGTTTGTGTGTTTGTTTGCGAATAGCTTCCAGGCCACAATTTTAATCGTAGAGTAATGAAACTTGCGGGGATTAACTGTTATGTAGAAAGCTGGAAATGATTCAATTTTGGAAGGTCAAGATCAAAGGCCAAGGTGACGGTCAAGCAAAATGTCCAATTCACGTAATCAGACATAAGTTTAGACATCTTTATGACAGACTTCAAACTTGGTTTATATTTGAGAGTATGAAAATCCACGACAATGAATACATGCTAGGGTCAAAGGTCAAAGATCAAGGTTCATTATGCCCTTGGCGGGGAGAATCATTTTGATAAAAACGACCCAGCGTAACTTCGACGTAAACTATAAATATCCAAAAAGTGTTCCCAATTTCTTCACGATCCAGCTCGTGGATATAAAATATAAATTATTCGTAAAGCTGAGGTATATTCTACCATTCCACAGCTTATTTTCCTTTTACTCATCACCAATGATGACGATGTCATTACTGCGAAAATGTGAAGCTTCAAAAAGCTTCACCAATCATGCAAAAATATTTTCCATATTTAGTTTTTTTTTTTTTTTTTTTTTTTTTGCATACAAAAATATTCCCTTTCATTTTTTTTTTTTTTTTTTGAGGAAAATTGAAGCGCCAGCATCTTCAAAGCTTTGATTCAAATAACACACCTTCTCAATGAGGACGGGATTCGTTCTCCGATATCGAAAACGTTTCAAAACGTTTCGCCATATGATTTGTGGTGGTTCTCTCTTCGGGAATAATGCTTAGGACGAGAGATACGTTCGAGCGTTCAATACATTTCGAACTCAAACGTTCAATACATTTCGAGTTTATGGTTATATTAAGAGGAAGGTGAAACGGAGGGGAATTTAGTAAGGATACTGTTATTTCTTGCATATGGACCGAAGCACAGACATTTTCTAGTTCCGTCCATATATAATGGTTTTAAGAATCATGAAAATGAATATTTGGAATTTCAGATTATTACTATTATTATCATTATTATTATTATTTCTATTATTATTATTATTTTTATAATTATTATTATCGTCATCACAACTATGCTATAACCCTAGTTGGAAAAGCAAGATGCTATAAGCCCAATGACTCCAAAAGGGAAAAATAGCCCAGTGAGAAAAGGAAACCAGGAAATCAATAAACTACAAGAGAAGAATAAACAATCAAAATAAAACATTTCAAGAACAGAAACAACATTAAATATTTTTACTTATTTTATTCTATTTGCTTGTGCTTATTGTTTACTTTATTACTTTTCCTTTGCTATTTCCTAATTTTACTTTACTTAATATCATATTAATTATTTTCGTAAAGAACTGCTTTATTTAATGCGGCCTTTAACTTGTAGCCTTTTGGTTTTAACATTTATATATATATATATATATATATATATATATATATATATATATATATATATATATATATACATATATATATATATATATTTATACTGCATACATATATATATAATTATATATATATATATATATATATATACATATATATACATATATATATGTATATATAATTTATATATATATATATATATAATATATATATATATATATATATATATATACAGTATATGTCTTTCGGTGTGTGTGTGTATATATATACAGTATATATATATACATATCTATATAAATATATATATGAATATATA
>NC_090765.1:60783403-60798403 GCF_036898095.1 Palaemon carinicauda | reverse complement strand
GGCTCCTCTTCATCAGGCTAAAACCCCTGGCGGCAGATTTTAACTGTAATATGGCTCCTCTCTTCATCAGGCTAAAACCCCTGGCGGCAGATTTTAGAAGCTTTAATATGGCTCCTCTCTTCATCATGGTCAAACCCCTGGCAGCAGACTTTAGCAGCTAGAAGATGGCTCTTCTCTTCATCAGGCTACAACCCCTGGCGGCAGATTTTAGCAGCTGTTAAATGGCTAATTTTTTCATCAGGCAAAAACGCCTGGCGGCAGATTTTAGCATCTGTAATATGGCTCCTCTTCATCAGGCTAAAACCCCTGGCGGCAGATTTTAGCACCTGTAATATGGCTCCTCTCCTCATCAGGCTAAAATCCCTCCCGGCAGATTTTAGCAGCTGTAATGTGGCTCCTCTCTTCCTCGGGCTAAAATCCCTGGCGGCAGATTTTAGAAGCTGTAATATGGCTTCTCTTTTCATCTGGCTAAAACCCCTGGCGGCAGATATTAGCAGCTGTAAGATGGCTTCTCTCTTCATCATGCAAAAACCACTGGCGGCAGATTTTAGCAGCTGTAACATGGGCCATGGCTCTTTTCTTAATCGGGCTAAAACCAATGGCGGCAGATTTTAGCAGCTAGAAGATGGCTCTTCTCTTCATCAGGCTACAGCCCCTGGCGGCAGATTTTAGCAGCTAGAAGATGGCTCTTCTCTTCATCGGGCTAAAATCCCTGGCGGCAGATTTTAGCAGCTAGAAGATGGCTCTTCTCTTCATCAGGCTACAGCCCCTGGCGGCAGATTTTAGCAGCTAGAAGATGGCTCTTCTCTTCATCGGGCTAAAACCCCTGGCGGCAGATATTAGCATCTAGAAGATGGCTCTTCATTTCATCAGGCTACAGCCCCTGGCGGCAGATTTTAGCAGCTAGAAGATGGCTCTTCTCTTCACCGGGCTAAAACCCCTGGAGGCAGATTTTAGCAGCTAGAAGATGGCTCTTCTCTTCATCGGGCTACAGCCCCTGGCGGCAGATTTTAGCAGCTGCAAGATGGCTCCTCTCTTATCAGGCTAAAACCCCTGGCAACCGATTTTAGCAGCTGCAAGATGGCTCCTCTCTTCATCAGGCAAAAACCCCTGGCGGCAAATTTTAGCAGCTAGAAGATGGCTCTTCTCTTCACCGGGCTAAAACCCCTGGAGGCAGATTTTAGCAGCTAGAAGATGGCTCTTCTCTTCATCGGGCTAAAGCCCCTGGCGGCAGATTTTAGCAGCTGCAAGATGGCTCCTCTCTTATCAGGCAAAAACCCCTGGCAACCGATTTTAGCAGCTGCAAGATGGCTCCTCTCTTCATCAGGCAAAAACCCCTGGCGGCAAATTTTAGCAGCTGTAAGATGGCTCTTTTCTTCATCAGGCTAAAACCACTGGCGGCAGAATTTAGCAGCTGCAAGATGGCTCCTATCTTATCAGGCAAAAACCCCTGGCAGCCGATTTTAGCAGCTGCAAGATGGCTCCTCTCTTCATCAGGCAAAAACCCCTGGCGGCAGATTTTAGCAGCTGTAAGATGGCTCTTTTCTTCATCAGGCTAAAACCACTGGCGGCAGATTTTAGCAGCTGCAAGATGGCTCCTCTCTTATCAGGCAAAAACCCCTGGCGGCAGATTTTAGCAGCTGTAAGATGGCTCTTTTCTTCATCAGGCTAAAACCACTGGCGGCAGATTTTAGCAGCTGCAAGATGGCCCCTGGCAGCAGATTTTAGCAGCTGTAAGAGGGCTCTTCTCTTCATCAGGCTAAAAACCTTGGCAGTAAATTTACGAAGCGTCTCCCCCAACGCGACGGCGGATGTTAGCTGGTCATCTTCGAGAGTACTTATGGCCAATTACTTACTGAATTAGGCTCGGCAAAAGGTCGTAACGAACTATTTATGGGTTGTGTAATGGGTTCTGTGTGAACATCAACGTCTGTTGTGGGAATCTTATCGAGATGGTTCCCCCCATCTTGTCTGGGAGTCTTTGTAAGGGTGCGGAATTCGCATCCACAAGGGAAATCTCCCAAGGCTTCTAAGAAGCTTCTAAGCTTAATCTTGAGGCTGAAATATTAAAGCTGGTGTAGAGAGAGAGAGAGAGAGAGAGAGAGAGAGAGAGAGAGAGAGAGAGAGAGAGAGAGAGAGAGAGAGAACTAACGGCGTATGTTCATACTCATAATTGCATAAAGTTTTCAAATATTACCTGTTAGTTCTGGACTAAGGTTTTTTGTCTTTTACATTATTTGGATAGTAAACTTTCATTGAACAGCCGAACCCGTAAACTGGGTTATTTTCGAAAAGATTTTATAAAGTGAGTTGATTTATTGCAGAATTTATTCTTTTACTTTTCGTAAATAAACAACAAAATCAAACAAAAACATCAGCATGTACAGTAATTTCCACTGTAAACTCTGAAATGCTAGACACTTTATAAGTCACTTAAAGAGCATGAGGCTAGAAATCTCCTTAATACACTTACAAAAAAAGTGTATGATGTTGGAGAGAGAGAGAGAGAGAGAGAGAGAGAGAGAGAGAGAGAGAGAGAGAGAGAGCGAGAGAGAGAGAGAGAGAGAGATAGAGAGAGAGAGAGAGAGAGAGTAGGTCCAGTTCATGACAAGGAGTAAATCACATGGCATGGTTCAAGAGGATGGATATGACAACCAAAGAAAATAAAGGAGAAAAAATAAACAGGCAAGAATTACGAATAGAAGAGTCCAGATGAGCAAGAATTACGAACAGAAGAGCCCAGATGAGCAAGAATTACGAACAGGAGAGCCCAGATGAGCAAGAATTACGAACAGAAGAGCCCAGATGAGCAAGAATTACGAACAGAAGAGCCCAGATGAGTAAGAATTTATCGGTGGGTTGATAAGGGGTTTCTCTAATTGGAAGTAAAGCATACAATGTTAAAAAATTGCCGTATGAAAACGGTAAAAAATCCTGGAATAAATGTTGCTAGACGTTTACCGTTTTAAAAACGGATATATTGACGTTAAGGAGTGATATTACGGTCACCAACCCCTAAAAGATAACAAAATAGGGTAAAAATAACGGTCGCCTGTATTTCTGAAAATACGCCTATGAACAGTACACTTTTAAGGAGAATTTCCGATTAAAATTACGGTTTTTTAAAGATTATAACTTCACTATATATAGAAAACCGACTTTAATATTGCCAACATTCGTCTTCTCTTGTTTCCTTTTTTTTCACAGTTATCCTCTCATTAAAGGGTCAGCTGGAAGTACAGCATATGCAAAGACAATTGTCAAAGAAGCCTTAACAATCTCCTCCTATAGAGAAACGTGTTTGCTTAGTATTCCTATGTCAGCAGATCGATCCCAGACCTAGACCGTGAGTTTATGCTCTTTAATGGGGAGGCTACTGCTCTGGTTGGTCACCACAGTCTGGTGTTGGGCTTGCTCGGCTGACATTCTGGTGAGCATCTATTCTGATGAAAACTGGAACCGAAATCAGACATCTTTAACCTTTAAATGAGGAGAATTAACAAGTGGTAGAGTCTAGAAACTAATATGGCTCTATGTTCAAAGGTTCTGGGAGACAACAGCTCGGTTGAACTATACACATATTGCGGACTGTATTCAAATACAAATTTTTTTACAATGATATAACAAGGTTAGGTAGATTTGGAAGTCTTAGGCTTGCGTGAATTTCCAGTTCTATAAGGATTAGGGATCACCGTACGAAGGTTGACATTTTGAATTATAATTTTGTTATATAGCTTTTTTTTCTATGACATATAATAATAATAATAATAATAATAATAATAATAATAATAATAATAATAATAATTATAATAATAATAAGTATAGTCAATTTCTTTTAGTGAGGCAGATTTGTACCGACTCGCAGGGGTGCCCTTTTAGCTCGGAAAAGTTTCCTGCCATCTGATTGGTTAGAATTATCTTGTACAACCAATCAGCGATCAGGAAACTTTTCTGAGCTAAAAGGGCACCCCTGTGAGTCGGTGCAAATCTGCCTCACTAAAAAAAATAGACTATAGAGGGGCACTCAATAGAGCGCAGACCTCCGCTGCGGCAGCTTATTTCTCAACCTTTTGCTCGACCTCAACCTTGATCTTCGACCTTGACATGTATTAATTGGCGTGGATTTTCATACTCTCAAATATGAACCAAGTTTGAAGTCTGTGACTACGATGTCCAAACTTATGGCTGATTACGTAAATTAGACATTTTTCTTGACCTTGACCTTTGACCTTTGACCTTGACCTTCAAAAATTTAATAATTTTCATCCTTTTACATAACAATTAATCCCTGCAAGTTTCATTACTCTACGATTAAAATTGTGGCAACGAAGCTGTTCACAAACAAACAGGAGGTAAAGCATAACCTCCTTCCAACTTCGTTGGCGGAGGTAATAATGATATAAATAACAACAAAACAATAATTCCTACCGTAGATAACATCAAAGTAAACATCATGTTGATACGAAGCAATGGTAGATTGCATTACTCATGTTTACACTACTTTTTCCATCAGAACGATAATATAAATAAAGTTCCAATTCCTTCGTCTTATTGATTGAGCATCGGCATTTCCATCAAGATCAAAGGAAACTCGCTTATTGCAATCTGCAAAAGCTGGATGGATCAAGGAATGGTTTCCTTTGTCGCAGAGAGATGGAAACAAATGGAGATGAGAGGAAGAAGAAGAAGAAAGGCAGAAGGATATTACTCACACAAAGATTTTGCAGGAAAACGAGAACTGAGAGCTGGATAGTAATGGAGATACAGTCCTTATCATTATTATTATTATCATTATTATTATTATTATTACAAGCTAGGCTACAACCCTAGCTGGAACAGCAGGATGCTAGAAGCCCAGGGGCTCTAACAGGGAAAATATCCTAGTGAGGAAAGGAAACAAGGAAAAATAAAATTTCTAAGAGTAACAACATTGAAATAGATATCTCCTATACAAACTATAAAGTAAAGTAAAGGATGATCCTATAATTCCATTGAACTTCACTGCTAGAGGGAAACTGACGCGTTCCAAAATCCTCAAATGTTATAAATAAAAAAGTAATTTCATAAGCATAATTATCCTTAGACGACTCGGACGCCATTTGCAGCCATCTTCTTCTTTTATTTTCCCATTCGTATGGGGGTAACGCGGTTGCCTTCTTTAAAGGACTTTGCTTTGGGTTTTGGGGTGTGGACCTTAGTCCCGATCGGCTGCCCTGCCTGACATCGCCTAGACCCCGGTAGTGTATGTTTGTGTGTTGTACCAGCGACCATCGCCTTCCCTGCAACCATCAATATGTAAATTCAATAACTCACATATTAATGGTCTCTTGAATATTAACGATAATTGTAAGGTTTAGGCCTATTAAAAATGAGGGATTATTGAAACGATTAAAACCTGCTTGTTAGGTCTAACGAACGTCCTCTTGTCTGCTGTATAATTACATGTGTATAGGATTGTATAGGATGTTCATAGTATTAATATTCCTCTTGCTAATTAATCTCCCTTTTATAATAAGGAACAAGTGTTTGGATGTATGTATATATATATATATATATATATATATATATATATATATATATATATATACATTAGTATGTATGTATATATACTGTATATTTATATATATATATATGTATACTGTGTATATATATATATATATATATATATATATATATATATATATACATATATATATACATATATATATATATATATATATATATATATATATATATATATATATATATATATTGTCGCGTTGAACGACAACCACTCAGAAAACAACAATCAACCATAAATTGCTCAATCGGGCGTGTTATAGTTAGGCAAGGGGGAAGGGGTGAATATGTATGTCTGTGTGTGCATATCTATCTGGATATTTAACCTTAATTTTTGACGGGTCACATATATTAATTCTGCTATAGTTATGAACTGAATTAAACCAAGTGATCTATACCAAAGGAACATTGTAACAACTTCAGTTTCTCTCTCTCTCTCTCTCTCTCTCTCTCTCTCTCTCTCTCTCTCTCTCTCTCTCTCTCTCTCTCTCTCTCTCAACCTATCTAATACATTTACACCAGCTATTTGAATCCTCTTGTTATTTTCAAATTTTTATAGCTTATATATGAAAGATTTATTTTAGTGCTATTATTCTTGAACTTCTCTTGTAGTTTTTCCTTATTTCCTTTCCTCAATGGGCTTATAGCATCCTGCTTTTCCAACTAGGGTTGTAGCTTAGCAAGTAATAATAATAATAATAATAATAATAATAATAATAATAATAATAATAATAATAATAATAATAATAATAACTGGGTGCCTTAGGCTGAAAATCGAAGGTCCCAGATATGCATGTTGAATGTGGGGATGAAGAGCAATTGTAGAGCATTGCATGCAATAGCTATTGGAGAGCCTTGCAGAGCAATTGGAGAGCATTGCATGCAATAGCTACTGGAGAGCAGCACTGAAGGCGCTAATGGAAGTACCATGTCGAAGTAAAACCAATAGAATATTGCCAAACAGGATAATCTCCATTTTCCATTGGTGGGGGGAAAGGAACATGGTTACTTCAAACAATCAACACCTGGTAACAGACAGATAAGAGGGCGATAATCCTATATTTGTGGTGGCTTGGTGGTAACGTCCTTGCCTGGTGATTACCAGACGGGGGTTCAAATCTCACTTAAACTCGTTAGTTCCTTTGGTCGCTGCAATCTCACCATCCTTGTGAGCTAAGGGTGGGGGCAGGTTTGGGAAGCCTATAAGTCTATCTGCTGAGTCATCAGCAGCCATTGCCTGGCACTCCTTGGTCCTAACTTAGGTGGAGAAGGGGCTTGGGCACTGATCATATAATATATGGTCAGTACTAGGGCATTGCCCTGCTTGATAGAGCAATGCCACTGTTCCTTGCCTCTGCCATTCATGAGTGGCCTTTAAACCTTTAAACTGGAAAAAAATTGAAGCTGGCGATACCTAAACTTCAACTGAGCTCCAAAGGCACTAGAAGAGTCGGAAGACCCAGATCTACATGGCTGATGACTATGAAATGTGATGTAGATGATAAATGGATAAATTCTGATTTAAAAGTTACAGATAGAGACGACTGGCGAAATGTAACCGAGGCCCTTTGCGTCAATAGCCGATGGAGGCAATGATGATGATGATGATACCTATACGTTCATATATGCAGATAAATAAACCTTCAAGAACACTTTCCAGTCACGCTGAGCGGCATTGCCAGACGTATACCTATTCGGTCTCTTCCCGTCCCTCGGGTACGGAGGGGGGAGTAGTCATACCCTGGTGAGAATGGGTACCCCGAGAGGAACACTCGGAAAACACAACTGCCGTGTTGTAGTTAGGAAAGGGGGAGGGGTTACGAAGGGGTGAATCTGTGAATGCATATCTATCTATCTATCTATCTATATATATATATATATATATATATATATATATATATATATATATATATATATATATATATATATATGTATGTATGTATGTATAATAAAAAGCGAAATCTAACTGAGGCCCTTTGTGTCAATAGGCGTAGAAGGAGATTATTATTATTATTATTATTATTATTATTATTATTATTATTATTATTATTATTATTATTATTATTATTATTATTATTATATATGCTATAACCCTAGTTAAAAAAGTAGGTTGCTATAAGACGAAGGGCCCCAACAGGGAAATAAAGCTCAGCGAGGAACGGAATCAAGGAAATAAATAAACTACGAGAGAAGTAACGACAGACTAAAATAAGATATTTCAAGAAAAGTAACAACATAAAAATATATCTTTCATATATGAAGTGGGTTATAGATTTTAAAGATTATATCAACTGAAAGTTCTGAGAGAAAAAGACGACAAAAGTATGTTCGAATAAAAGATTAAAGCTGTCTGATTTCAGTTCCAGTTTCATCAGAGTAGATGCTCACTAGAACGTCAGCCGGACAAGCCCAACCCTCGATTGTGGTGCTCAACCACAGCAGTTGTCTCCCCAGCTAACAGCTTAAACTTATGGTCCGGGATTGGGATCGATCTGCTGCCATGCGAATGCGAGGCGAACACGTTACAACTGTACTAATATTCTGAAAGAGAGCGTGGAAGATAAAGGAGAGACGCGCAGTATTCGTTGAGGGGTTAAACACGTTGCTTATGAGCTTATGTTAGATAATGATAAACAGGATTGTATTATCTGCTTTAATCAATCAGTAAGAATGTTGTTTATAAGATATTTTTGTAAACGCTTAAATTTCTAGATTTTGAAAAAAAAAAAAAATCATAGTTCTCTATGACCTGAATACAGAAACTCCTTTTTTCATTCACTATTGTATTCAATTTGAAATTTTCCTCACAAGAAAAGAACATTTCTATTTCTATCCTTGCCTTACAAATTGTCAAACGGACTTTGTCTAAGAGATTGTTAACAGAAAGGTAATTGAATTTATAGTCTGCTTTCAGGATTACCAGGTTGGCCTTTTTTTCAGGCCAAACAAATCTCAAATTTGACCTTTTTCAGGCCAAAAAATCTCAAATTTGGCCTTTTTTAACATTGTTGGCCTTTAGTAATATCATGAAAAAAGGTGGACCTTACATATCATATATCACATATCATATATTTGGCCTTTTTCTACTAAATGGGTTGGCCTTTTAAAGCTTCGGTAAATTAAAATTTGTCCTTTTCTCATTTACAAACCCTGGCAACCCTGTGACTGCTTTTCGTTGAATTCTAAGACATCGTTGAGATCTATTCCCGCCTGACTTAACTGGATATTCAACTCGCTTCCTACTCTCTATATTTATCTGGTCTCTACCGGAGCGTAAGATTTGATTTCACAAGAAGACGTTATTTATCAAGGCTTTTTATTCACTCTCTATTATTAAAATTTATTATAATAGGTCAAAAATATACCACACATTCTCAATCAGTTAAATCGGTAAATCAATTGATATTCGTCGCATATTAGGACTCGTACATTATTATCATTATTATTATTAATTGCTAAGGAGAATGCTATAAGCCCAGGGGCTCTAACGGGGAAAATAGCCCAGTGAGAAAAGGAAACAATGAAAACTAAAATATTTTAAGAACATTAAAATAAACATCTCATTTACAAACTATAAAAACTAACAAAACAAGAGGAAGAGAAATGAGATAGAATAGAATATGGAGTGTATCATTGTGAGTATTTCCTTAGTGCCATTCACTTTTAACTCAAGCTCTCAATTGAATCATTAATAGTCTCAATAAATATGTGTCGGTAGTTTCGTTTCCTTTAGAATAATACTACACCTAAAAAACTGTAATGGTAATCGGAAATTCTCCGTAAAAATTATACTGTTCTCAGCCGTATTTCAGCAAAATACAGGTGACCATAATTTTTACCATACTTTGTTATTATCTTTTACGGGTTAGTGACCGTAATATCATTCCTTTACGTCAATATATCCGTTTCTAAAAAAGTAAATGCCTGGAAAAATTTATTCCAGGGTTTTAAGCGTTTTTTTTAAGGCAAAATTTTGAGAGTAGAAAAACTTCCACTCTTTATTATTATTATTATTATTATTATTATTATTATTATTATTATTATTATTATTATTATTTTAAGTATATTGCAGCAAATAAAGTGAATAAAGTTCGGTTTTAGAGCGACAATTCCCACAGGTGTGAAGTCTTGTCTTATAATAGATGACATATCTGTTTTGAGCACAAAATCTCTTTTACAAAATACCACGAAACATATAATAATCGAACATATTCTTACTCTTTTATACAAACGTTTCATGATAATAATAAACCCTCACCCTCTTTTAATCAAATATTTATAAATAACATCCAAGATAAAACGCTTCGATAACAAGAAAGGAAAAACTAAATTCTGACATTGCCAAGAGCATCTTCCCCGCTCCCCGCGTAGTTATAAATGCAAGCAAAAAAAATAAAGATAAAAAGATGCTTCACCAACCCCGCAACTGTGCGAAGGCATGGCGGAGAAAGCAGAGATGCCTGCAAGCAATAAAGCACGTTGCTTCTCTTCCAAATGCCTCCCAACGCCCCACCTCAGACCGTAAAATATCAAATTACTTTGAATACGTCTTCACTTATTAAGGAAGGGAGACCGTCACACACGCGCGTGTGTTATTATCTCGCTATGTTGTGATGATATTCTTGTTGCTTTGGTTTTTGTCTTAATTAAATCGTATATTCTTGTTTGTGTTCTTCTTTGTGTTTATGGAGGAGTTTTTATTTGCTGTTTGAATGTTTGAATCAAAGATGAAAATAGGGTCGTATCTCAGATGAAAGTAGTTTATATATGTGTATATATATATATATATATATATATATATATATATATATATATATATATATATATATATATATATATATATATATATATATATATGTATATATATAGTATGTATGTATGTATGTATGTATATATATATATATCTACTATATATATATATATATATATATATATATATATATATATATATATATATATATATATATAGATAGATAGATAGATAGATAGATAGATAGATAGATAGATAGATAGATAGATAGATTGATATGTCCACCTTGCAATATCTTTGTCCCATCTACAGTAGGTTCTAAGTCTCTATTCATCTCAGTTCAAACATATCTTAGCCAAGTGGTTTAAGGCTCAAGATCTTTTCACTCTTTTCGTAATGTAATGCTCATTTTAACTTTAATAAAAGATATAAATATATTTCGATAAAATGATGAAATAGGATAATAAAAAAGTAGGGCATAATTATGGTCAGTATATTTTTTAAGGAGAATTTCCTATTAAAATTACACCTTTTTTAACATCGTAGGTATGAAAAGTGAAGTCTCATGATGAAAATGTTGAAACTTTAATCACCACGATAACCTTTCTAAAATATTCCTTTCGCAAAACTACTTTATTCAAAGGCAAAAAACCTAATGAACGATCTGTAATATGCAATACGCATACATATACATCACTGATACTAATGCAATAAGCAACCCTATGCATATAAATGGGACAGACAATATAATGCCAATACTAAGTATCGATCTTATAGTAGTGATATCAAAGGGACATTATGCTAATTTGGTTACTCTTGTGCCTGGCAATCGTATCTATCTAACCTACCCGAATTGATTCAGAAGGCTGGGTGTTCGTGTCACTCCGGGGTCACCAATGTGACGTGCTGAGGGAAGGTTGTGACTCAAAGACAGGATGAAAGCAACTGAGTAGCTTTATTACAGAACACTCTCCTTTATATACTAAAACTCAATGCAACAGGAAATTTCCTGTTCAAACCGACACCGCGTCAGTTAACAGTTAACGGTGAGAAAAACAGGCATGTTTATTCAGGTTCTTTTTAGTGCGAGGGAACAGCGAAGATACAAGCATAATATATACACAAAATGAAATGACGTTACTATGTACGATCGTGTGACACACGGTTGGTACACTATAATCTACTTAAACGAATAGATGTAGAAACTGTCTTTTTCTATTTATGTACTCGATCCAGTGTTAAGAGCAGTTTCTATCAAGAAGGGAAGGCTGAATAGACTGAATAATAGTAGGATATTTGTTACTTATCCTTAAAAAACATATGAAATTATATTAGATATATAGAATAACTTATGTCAGGCTGCTTTTTCAGTTCTCTCTCTCTCTCTCTCTCTCTCTCTCTCTCTCTCTCTCTCTCTCTCTCTCTCTCTCTCTCTCTCTCTTTCTTTCTTGTTTTCCAAGTCCAATTATCTCCTTAAAAAGATATGATATTAGAGTAAATGAATTAAATAACTTATATTATGCTGCTTTTCAGTTCTCTCTCTCTCTCTCTCTCTCTCTCTCTCTCTCTCTCTCTCTCTCTCTCTCTCTCTCTTGAAAATGTTTTTTTAGTCCATTCATCCCCTTAAAAAAGATATGAAATTAGATTAAATGGATTGAATAACTTATATCAAGCTGGTTTTCAGCTCTCTCTCTCTCTCTCTCTCTCTCTCTCTCTCTCTCTCTCTCTCTCTCTCTCTCTCTCTCTCTCTTAAAAAAGATATGAAATTACATTAAATAAATTAAATAACTCATATCATGCTGCCTTTCAGTTCTCTCTCTCTCTCTCTCTCTCTCTCTCTCTCTCTCTCTCTCTCTCTCCTTAAAAAAGATATGAAATGTCATTAAATAAATGAAATAACTTATATCATGCTGTTTTTCAGTTCTCTCTCTCTCTCTCTCTCTCTCTCTCTCTCTCTCTCTCTCTCTCTCTCTCTCTCTCTCTCTCTCTCCAAGTCCATTTATCCCCTTAAAAAAGATATGAAATTAGATTAACTGGATTGAATAACTTATATCAAGCTGCTCTCTCTCTCTCTCTCTCTCTCTCTCTCTCTCTCTCTCTCTCTCTCTCTCTCTCTCTCTCTCTCTCTCTCTCTCATTTATCTAAATTAGTCCAAAAGATATCCAGCTAAAGAGCTAATATATATATATATATATATATATGTATATATATATATATATATATATATATATATATATATATATATATATATATATATATATATATATATATATACCATTCACATCATCATGACAGTGATCACTCCCAAATGTGATTCTTAATGAGAGTAGAAGTGTTGGTAATACATACTATAAATTGGCAGTGTCCGATTCTCACCTCATCGGGACTCAGGATATTACTATTAGTAAATCAGGAAAAGATTCATAAGGTAGAAAACGAACACTATTGTAGATAATATATGCAGAAGGGGGAGTGAGAATTACTCCATTTATGACTGGCCATTTATTACTTCTGAATTATTAGCAGTTTCTACTGGAACACTTTGTAATTTTGTAATTTTCCGTTACATAATTACCTCCGCCAACGAAGTTGGAAGGAAGTTATGTTTTACACTCTGTGTCTTGGTGCATGTGTTTGTTTTGTGAAAAGATTCCTGGCCACAATTTTAATCGTAGAGTAATGAAACTTGCAGGGATTAACTTTTATGCAAAAAGCTGGAAATGATTAAATTTTGGAAGGTCAAGGTCAAAGGTCAAGCAAAATACTCAATTCACGTAATCAGCTAAGAGTTAGGATACGTTGTCACAGAGACTTCAAACTTGGTTTATATTTGAGTATATGAAAATCCACGTCAATTAATACGTGTTAAAGTCAAAGGTCAAGATCAAGGCCGAGCAAAAGGTTGAGAAATAAGGTGCCGCGGCGGCGGTCTACGCTCTACTGAGTGCCCCTCTATTTGTATCATAATCGGCACTGCTAGACATTTTTGCTATACATCACGAAGTTTTTACTTGGGAATAAAATGCTAATTCACTGCAAAAAATGAAAAAGACAAAATACTTATTTCTTATTTTTAACTGTTGAATGATGTTTTATTGATAACGTAAATTATATCCTGCCCAGAAAACTCAATACATAATTCATATATGTTAACTAGAAAATCACTCGGCTTATTTCTCGAAACTAGCCTGCCTTTCCAAGAATCAATTTAGAACGTAGGTGTATTTGAAGTCTGTTTGATAACCATGTGTGAACTAGGGGTTAAGGTTAGGGTTAATCCGTTCGACCTTTTTGCTCAACCTTGACATTAACTTTTGACCAAGGACTTTCACAATTGAATCACTTCCACGTCTCAAGATAATGATTAATTCCTGAAATTTTCATTACTCTATGAGTTAAATTGTGACCAGGAAGTTGTTCACAAACAAACAAACAGGGGCGAAAACATATTCTCCTCTCAACTTGATTGGCGGAGGTAATTAGCTTATTCATAAGAAATACGATGTAATAAAAATAAATTATTGATATATAACTTGTATCATCTTGATTCCATACGAAATCCAAGTACGGGTTTTCTGTAAGAGATATATTCTATTCAATTAAAAAAAAAAAAAAAATGGAAAAACTCCCTCATAAGAATTCCTTTAAGAAAAGAGCTATAACAAAGGCAGTCTGCTTCCCGATTACCTAATTGACTTTATATCTTCTTATGACTTCTTAGAGAGGTCATAAGAAGTTATATATATATATATATATATATATACAATATATATATACAATTATATATATACAATATATATATACAATTATATATATATATATATATATATGTGTGTGTGTGTGTGTATATGGATAGAAAATAAATATATATATACATATATATATATATATATATATATGTGTGTGTGTGTGTGTGTGTAGTGTGTGTGTGTGTATGTATATGTAAATATGTATATACGAATGTATGTACATATACAAGTAATATACAAGTAATCCTATATGGATTTAGTCAGTCTCTGGAAAGCAAAAATAACAGAATGGCCCCCAGTCCCGGACTTACCGGGGTGCCAAGAATCTCCCGGTATAAACAAAAGCTCAAGAAAAAGACGAAGTGTGAAATCTAACCGAGGCCCTTTGTGTCAATAGCCGTAGGAGGAGGAGATGATAAAACTATCAATATACCTATCTATATTGGGAGTTGAATGGCAGAACAGGATTAGAAATAAAACTAGAAGAGAGATTACTCGAGTGCCATATGTTGATGAATCATAATGAGGGGTAGATGGAGATAGTTTGGCTATGCTCTTCGCACTCCCCGAGAGAGATTAGTTCACTAAACTTTCAGTTAGGTTCCCCAAGGCACTAGAAGAATTGGAAGACCCAGGCCTACATGGCTGAGGACTATAAAGCGCGAAGTAGGAGATGATGAATGGAGAAGTATTGAATTAAATGCTGAAGATAGAGACCATTGGCAAAGTCTAACCGAAGCCCTTTGTGTCAATAGGCGTAGGAGGAGATAATACATATATATATATATATATATATATATATATATATATATATATATATATATATATATATATATATATATATATATGTGTGTGTGTGTGTGTGTGTGTGTATATATATATACATATATATATATACATATATATATATATATATATATATATATATATATATATATATAT
>NC_090765.1:60768403-60773403 GCF_036898095.1 Palaemon carinicauda | reverse complement strand
ATAGTAAGAACGAGGGTTAATGACGTCAGGAGCGGGAAAACCACAGGCAGGGATCTGGCATCATACAGTGTTGCCAGATCTTTGCCTTTAGTTTTCCTGCTTCTGACGTCATCAACCCTCATTTTCACTAACTATTGTGGCCTGGTATCATTGCTTGCTCGTCGGGCATGCTCGATCGTGGTGGACAGGGCTTTAAGTACTGTCTATTGTCGCACGACTTGAGCCATAAATTTTAGTGACCACAAAGTTAAAAATTTCAAGCCTCGGAAAGCTATATGCTTTCTTATCCCTTATTTCTTATTTATTTCCTTATTTCCTTTCCTCACTGGGGTATTTTCCCTGTTGGTGCCCTTAGGCTTATAGCATCTTGCTTTTTTCAAATAGGGTTGTAGCTTAGCAATAATAATAATAATAATAATAATAATAATAATAATAATAATAATAATAATAATAACAACAACAACCATAATAATAATAATAATAATAATAATAACAACAAAAACAACAACAATAATAATAATAATAATAATAATAATAATAATAATAATAATAATAATAATAATAATATCCACGCTGACAGACAGACTTTTAAACACCACCGTGAAAAGTTGGACGCGAAAGTTAAATTGAATCAGAGTTTTGCAATTTGTCCTGTCTTAAAAACTGTCAATAACTCTACAAAGGCAGGTTTTAGTAATTAGAAACACATTTCTTGATAGTATGTGTCCTTCTTTTAAAATTCTGTTCTAACACTTCTTAAAACTATTTTAATTAACAAGGGATAAAAATAATTATAATCGTGACAGGAATCTTTAGACTTTAAATATACACAGAGAGTGAAAAAAATTATAAATGATTATATTCAATGATTATGTTCTTCTTCACCCAAGGGGTTACTTCACTGTAATTGTTCAGTGGCCACTTTCCTCTTGGTAAGGGTAAAAGAGACTCTTTAGCTGTGGGAAGCAGCTCTTCTAAGAAAAGGACACTCCAAAGTCAAACCTTTGTGCTCTAATCGTGGGTAGTGCTATAGCCTCTGTACAATGGTCTTCCGCTGTTTTGGGTTAGAGTTCTCTTGCTTGAGGGTACACTCGGGCGCACTATTCTATCTTACAGCATTTGTATATGATGATATTCAATTATTATATTCTTCTTCACCCAAGGGGTTACTTCACTGTAATTGTTCAGTGGCCACTTTCCTCTTGGTAAGTGTAGAAGAGACTCTTTAGCTGTGGTAAGCAGCTCTTCTAAGAAAAGGACACTCCAAAGTCAAACCTTTGTGCTCTAATCGTGGGTAGTGCTATAGCCTCTGTACAATGGTCTTCCGCTGTTTTGGGTTAGAGTTCTCTTGCTTGAGGGTACACTCGGGCGCACTATTCTATCTTACAGCATTTGTATATGATTATATTCAATTATTATATTCTTCTTCACCCAAGGGGTTACTTCACTGTAATTGTTCAGTGGCCACTTTCTTCTTGGTAAGGGTAGAAGAGACTCTTTAGCTGTGGTAAGCAGCTCTTCTAAGAGAAGGACATTCCAAAATCAAACCTTTGTGCTCTAATCGTGGGTAGTGCTATAGCCTCTGTACCATGGTCTTCCGCTGTTTTGAGGTTAGAGTTCTCTTGCTTGAGGGTACACCCGGGCGCACTATTCTATTTTACAGTATTTCTCTTCCTCTTTTTTTGTTAAGTTTTTTATAGTTTATATAGGAGATATTTATTTCAATGTTACTGTTCCTAAAACATTTTATTATTCCTTGTTTCCTTTCCTTACTGGGTTATTTTCCCTGCTGGAGCCCCTGGCCTTATAGCATCCTGCTTTTCCAACTAGTGTTTTAGCTTAGCAAATAATAATAATAATAATAATAATAATAATAATAATAATAATAATCAGAAATTAGTTCTTTTTTTAGAAAATTCCAATTTTCTATTATTTTTATTAGCTTTTTGCTTCCTTATAATCACTAAACCAAATGGAAGAACTTTGACGAGAAACACTAAATGAATATTCTTTTAGATAAAACCGTAATTTTTACCGAAAATTTTCCGTAAAAATATACAGTTCTCAACCGTATTTCAGTAAAATACAGGCGACTGTAATTTTCCCTTACTTTGTAAATTATCTTTTACGGGCTGGTGACCGTAATATTACTCTTTTACGTCAATATAACCGTTTTTAAAACGGTAAAAATCCTGGAATAAATGTTGCCAGACTTTTACCATTTAAAAAAAAAAAATTTAAGTGTTGCATTTTTTCTCTCTCGCTTTTCAAATTTTCAATTTACGACTCTGGTTAAGCATTCTTTATAATTAACATAAAATCGAATGTTATTACTCGATAAATTAGCCTAAGCAGCTCCAAGGTGATTACGGATAATAAATGGGCCACAGGGAACCATTCTCTCATATAGAAGGAGAATATTTTCTCCTCTAAGTGACTGAACAGCGCCTGAGTCTTTCATTATGCGCGGAATGACTGCCAGCTCGCCTGCAGTTAATATTGATTTCTCAATATATGTCGTAATAAATAATAACAAAACTGTCTTCGCCTATAATTACTGATGTTTACATGTGGTGTGTTTCCATTTCTAAAGTGCGTAGGAACAAAATTGGCCATGAGATTTTTATGGGGTATTTTTGATAGAATAAAAACGGGTCTTCCTAGTGCCGCTCAAACTCGTTAGTTCCTTTAGTCGCTGCAACCACACCATTCTTTGTGAGCTAAAGATGGGGGTCTAGGGGAATTTATAGGTCTATAGGTCTATATGCTGAACCATCAGCTGCCATAGCCTACCCCTCCGTGTTCCTAGTTGGATTGGAGAGGAAGCTTGAGCGCTGATCATATATATGGTCAGTCTCTAGAGCATTGTCCTGCCTGATGGGACAATGTCATTATTCCTTGGTAATGTCCCTGTCTGGTGAATCACCAGACTGGGGTTCGAGTCCAGCTCAAACTCGTCAGTTCCTTTGATCCCTGCAACCTCGCCATTCTTTGTGAGCTAAGGATGGGGGCTTAGGGGAGCCTTTAAGTCTATATGCTCAGTCATCAGCAGCCATTGCCTGGCCCTCCTTGGTCCTAGCTTGAGTGGAGAGGAGGCTTGGTCACTGATCATATGTATATATGATAAGTCTCTAGAGCATTGTCCTGTTTGATAGGGCAATGTCACAGTCCCTTGCCTCTGCCATTCATGATCGACCTTTAAACCACATCCTATTACCATTAAAAATCAATAAGGTTATTATGTGAATATTAATTATTGATTATCAATTTGTTGATAACGAAGCGTTAAATAAAATAAGCTTTTGTGTAATATGAACTTTCTTCTCATTTCTCGTATACCAATCCCTCACTTTATCATCTTTTTTTTTTTTTTTTTTTTTTTTTTTTTTTTTTTTTTTTTTTTTATTCATAAATTTCTTTTTCAAGTTTAAAAGTAGAGATGATGAATACAGAAGTATTGATTTAAAAGCTCATGATAGAAACGACTGGTGAAATCTAACCGAGGCCTTTTGCTTTAATGTTATTTTCATTATTATTATTATTATTATTATTATTATTATTATTATTATTATTATTACTTGCTAAGCTTCAACCCTAGTTTGAAAAGACAGATGCTATAAGCCCAGGGGCTCCAGCAGGGAAAATAACTCAGTGAGGAAAGGAAACAAGGAAATGAGAGAATTAATTAACAATTAAAATAGAATATTTAAGAACAGTAACAACAATCAATCAATATTTCATATATAAACTATAAAAACTTTGACGAAATAAGAGTAAGGGAAATTAGATAAAATAGTGAGGATAATCACTGAATTCAATTTAATGCCCCGAAGACATTTCCGAATACCGACGCCTATGGCATCCATTGATAATCACTAAACCAGTTCTACTTGTTGCTGGCATAGGTTGCTAGCAATTATTGATATGTAACTCTGAGAGGGAATAGTTAATGAGAATACTCAGCGCTTTTACTGAATCCCATTATCTTCACTGAATTTTTAATTTCAATATTACACAGTATTCTAGAAGTTTTATTTCAGCTGTGACCAAGCTGTGAAATGATCTTCCTAACTGGGTAGTTGAATCAGTAGAACTTCAAAAGTTCAGAGTTGCAGCAAATGTTTTTGTGTTGAACTGCCTGGCATGTCTTTTTATAGTTTATATATGACATATCTGTTTTGACGTTGTTACTGTTTGTAGAATGATTTATTGTTAATTTGTTCTCTTTTATTTATTTCCTTGTTCCCTTTCCTCACTGGGCTATTTTTCCATATCTTTTTTGACGTTGATACTGTTTGAAGAATGATTTATTGTTAATTTGTTCTCTTCATTTATTCATTTCCTTGTTTCCTTTCCTAACAGGGCTATTTTTCCCTGTTGGAGCCTTTGGGCTTATAGCATCTTGGTTTTCCAAGTAAGGTTGTGGCTTGGATAGTAATAATAATAATAATCAGCGTTTACTTTATTTTGTATTTTCTGGTCTTATACAGCAGGGGAACCCTACTCTCTACAGGACCTCCACAGTTTAAAGGTTTAAAGGCCGCTCATGAATGGCAGAGGCAATTCCATGTCCTTTCAATTTACCTGTAACTATTTTTCTATATAATTCTATCAAATTCTATGTACTTCATTTCTGTACATTGCTATAATCTTCTTCTCTAGTCCTGGATATTGCCATATCCTCTACACCATGGTCTTTCACTGTCTTGGGTTAGATTTTTCTTGACTTAAAGTACACTCGGGCACACTATTCTATTTTATTTCTCTTGTTTTTTCAAGTTTTCAAAGTTTATATATGGAACATCTATTTTAATGTTGTTACTATTCTTAAAGTATTTTATCTTTACTGTTCATTAATCAATTAAAGTTTATTTATTTCCTTATTACCTGTCCTCAATGAGCTATTTTCCCTGTTGGAAACCTTGGGCTTATACCATCTTGCTTTTCCAATTAGTTTGTAGCTTAGCTTAGGATGATAATAATAATAATAATAATAATAA
>NC_090765.1:60743403-60763403 GCF_036898095.1 Palaemon carinicauda | reverse complement strand
CCCCTCTATCTCCGTAATGGCCTTGCCATTACTGTACTGTACCCTGCCGGCCGGCAGAGCTGGCCGGCAGGGGTATTACTGTACTGTACGTCATTCTACTTCTGGACCTAGTATAGGTTGGGATGTGGAATTGACTAAGGCCATTGCCGGCCGGCTGAGATGCTGGCCGGCAAGGGTCTTATGTTTTCGAGTGCTGCCCGGACCTCTCTTGGTCCCTCATCCATGCCTGCCGACAGAGCCGGACGGCATTGGTCAAGGAAGCCTGAATTAAGTTTCTCCCCTTCCTTATATGCACTCTTTCGGTTGTCGGGCTTGGGGGGTCGTGTACACTCTTATCCCGGCATCCATTCTATTTTCTTCTAGTGCTGTACCTGTCCCGGCTGCCGGCCTATGAGGCAGACAGCCGGGCAGGTGTAGTCTTCTGGTTCTTTTGCTGCCGGCTGGCATTGGTCTTGTACCTTTCCCGGCCGGCTTATGTCAGTCCTTGTCTGCCGGTCACCAAGAGTGTGGCCGGCAGCTAGGTACTACCTTGTGTAGTTACTGGCCGGCAGTCATTGCCGGCCAACACTGGCTGTTGCTGGCCGGCAGCTACTGCCGCCGGCACAGGCATTTGAACCAGAAGGCTGCCGCCCTATAGCTGTTAAGTAGTATACTTTAAAGCTAATTGTGGTGTGTGCCGGCCGGCAAAGGCAGGCCGGCACACATCCTCCTATACTGTACTAGTATTCTTCTGTATAGCATATACAGTAAGAAGAAAACTATAGTAAAAGTTTAGGTACAGCACTGTATCTTCTAACACTATTGTGTTTTCTTGCACAGCCCTTTGCTGTTGCCCTCAGACAGGAAGCAGAGTCTTCCCCGTCTATTATCCAGGATTTTAAAATCATTGCCTAGGTGTGAGCTCCACCTGTTTCCTCTGGAAACCTTGCATTGGTTACTCTAGTAGAGATAAACCAATTTTGATTTTATTATCTGGAAAGCTGCAACAATGGGTTGTGAGGGAAACACAAGTGTGTGTCTTTCCTTTATGAATTGTTATGCTATACTATGCAGATCCAGTGATACATAGTTCACTTGATACTCATGGAAATTTTTTTCTCTTTACAGGAGGACCCTCCGAAGTGCGGAAATGTTTTCTGCAATGTCCGTAGCAGGAACCTCTGCGGACATGAGTGTTGTAGGAGACACGCAGCATGCGCTGTCTCCAAGGATGATCTCCAGTATTGGGACCCTCAGGTATGTACTGTATGCACTAACCTGATTACTGAGGCTTTTGATTCCCCTAGAACGACGGAATCAAGGGATATAGCTAGGGAAAAGCTCCGTACTTGGGTAAGGGGCTTCAAGAAGAACACCTCTGGCCCTTATCTTCCTAGTGAGAAGATGAGGGCGTATCTTTTTCCCCAGGCATCAGCTGAAGCAGTGATTCCCCAGCCTCAAGAGGAGATCCCCCAAGACCTAGTCCAGGTGGACGAGGAAGTCGCAGATGCGATGCAAGACATCCAGTTGTGTGACAGGATGTCTGATGTGGACGAAGGTTTGGAAGAAGACCTCCTGGCAGAAGGTCAGGATCAAGTTCAAACCCCGGATGTCGCAGAGGATGGGGTCGACGAGGTGTCGGCTACTCCGGTTCAGATGCCGGAGCCCATCCCCTCAACATCCGCTGGTCTCCCAGTAGAACTGGGACAGGCCCTCTCTTCGATTGTTGGAATGATCCAACAAATGCAGAAGGAGAATCAGGAGAAGGCGGCTGCAATGGAACTGCGTATGCAGTCCCTAGCAGAATCACATGGGCCCCGGAAAAGGCTCAATGTGAAAGACCTTCCCATATGCTCAGACGCTAACCCATGGAGGTATGCTGAGCACATGCCAATGACGACTGGTAAGATCGTCATTTCGGATAAGCTGGGTTCAGTTCTCCTAGAGGAGGTAGAATTCTGGCCCAGCAAGGCATCATATCCGGACTGCTATGTCCGGCTGAGAAAAGAACCAGCTTCAAGGGAGGAGACAGAGCCGAAAGAGGTCATTATTATGGACCATGCTAAGGCTCAAGCCCTACTTTCATCCTCGATGAAAGAGAGGGGCTTCTCGAATTCGAAGGTAGCAGCATTGAGCAAGAAGCTCCCTTCTTTTGTGTCCTCTTCTGATAGAGCCTTCCCCTTTTTACAAAAAGGGTTTGCGGCTGTCCTAAAGGCAATCGAGGCCGGCAAGCCTTGCCCCTCCCTGGAGGAGTGTAAACCCTTGTCGCTGGCTCTGCCTATGGACCACAAGGACTGGAAGGATGTCCATCTGACATTCTCAGTGGGAAAGTTGGAGGCTGATATTGCCGGACGGCAATTCGGCGAGGACCTCCCCAAGTTGTCCGAATTTCTTTTACGAAGAGAGTTCGAGACAAAAGAAAGACTGGCTGCCTCAATGTCTCATCAGACTACTCTTGAGACGATGGCAAGTGACCCTAAGGTCCATGAAATGTTCATGGTTGTGGCTAAGTCTCACCTAGCCACAGTGACGAAGGACCTTTATGGCTTCGTCAAGGCAAGGAGAGCTTGCAGGGAGTTCGTGTTCACCGGGGCTTCGGTGAGACACGAGCCAAGGAAGTTAATATCCTCCAACATTTGGGGAAAAGACCTTTTCCCTACCGATGTGGTCAAAGAGGTTGTTGATAAGGCCGCCGTGGAGAATAGAAACCTTCTCCAGAAGTGGGGCCTGGCTATCAAAAGAAAATCTTCCCCGGATGAGGGTCCTCAACCAAAGAGGAAGAATATGAGGACTAGGCTACCGTCTCGGCCAGCCAAGCCTTATAGACAGCAACAGCAACTGCAATTGCCTTTGCCTCCAGTGCCCCAGATGGTGGCACAAACCCCGACTACTTTTCAGTGGGTACCCCAGGCTGTGCCAGGTCAGTCAACCACATTCACCCCAAAGTTCGAAGGACAGTCTTCTTCCTTTCGTGCAAAGCCTAGAGGAGCAGCCAGAGGCTCGTCTAGGCGCCCCTCAAGGGGAAGGGGATTCAGAGGTGGTCGTGGTCAAGGAGGCAAGACCTCAGGACGGCAGTCCAAGTGAAACGATACCGGTAGGAGGGAGACTAATGAAATTTTGGGATCGCTGGACCTTCGATCCCTGGGCCCAAAGCCTACTCAAGAATGGACTGGGTTGGAGCTGGTACAGCACTCCACCCCCATGCCTTCGGTTTTTCCAACACTCCACCCCCATTTTGGAGGAGTACGTTCAAGAACTGTTGGAGAAAAATGTGATCCGAAAGGTGAAGTCCATCAAATTCCAAGGGAGGCTGTTTTGTGTTCCCAAGAAAGACTCGGAAAAGCTCAGAGTCATTCTGGACTTGTCACCACTCAACAAGTTCATAGTGAATTGCAAATTCAAGATGCTAACACTGCAACACATAAGGACCTTACTGCCCAAGAGGGCATACTCAGTCTCTATAGACTTGTCAGACGCCTATTGGCACATCCCGATCAGCCGTCGACTCTCCCCCTACCTAGGGTTCAGGCTACAACGGAAACTGTACGCCTTCAGAGCCATGCCATTCGGGCTAAACATAGCCCCAAGGATTTTCACGAAGCTTGCGAGCGCAGCTCTCAAACAATTACGCCTAAAGGGAATTCAGGTAGTAGCCTACCTGGACGACTGGCTGGTGTGGGCAGCATCCGAGACCGAATGCTTACAAGCTTCCAGTCAGGTGATCCAGTTCCTAGAGTACCTAGGCTTCAAGATCAACAAGAAAAAGTCTCGACTTTCTCCATCCCAAAAGTTCCAGTGGCTGGGAATCCACTGGGACCTTTTGTCACACAGTTTCTCCATCCCAATGAAGAAAAGGAAGGAGATAGCGGGCTCTGTCAAGAGACTTCTAGATTCCAAATGGATATCAAGACGCGAACAGGAGAGGGTACTAGGCTCTCTCCAGTTTGCTTCAGTGACAGACCCAGTGCTAAGAGCACAGCTAAAGGATGCAACCGGAGTTTGGAGAAGGTATGCATCAAACGCGCGAAGAGACCTGAGAAGACCAGTGCCGCCTCGGCTACGTACTCTTCTCAGACCTTGGTCCCAAGCCAGACATCTAAAGAAGTCGGTTCTTCTTCAGCCACCTCCCCCGTCGATGACGATTCACTCAGACGCCTCAAAGGAGGGATGGGGAGGTCACTCTCATCGGAAAAAAGTCCAGGGGACTTGGTCCAAGCTATTCAGGACCTTTCATATAAACTTTCTAGAAGCTATGGCAGTGCTCCTTACCTTAAAGAAAGTCTCCCCGCGTCACTCTATCCACATAAGATTGGTGACAGACAGCGAGGTGGTTGTGAGATGCTTGAATCGACAAGGGTCGAGGTCACCACCTCTCAACCAAGTGATGTTAGCCATTTTCCGATTGGCAGAAAAGAAGAAGTGGTACCTGTCGGCAGTTCACCTTCAAGGAGTCCGCAATGTGACAGCGGACGCTCTATCCAGGTTCACACCGATAGAGTCGGAATGGTCCTTAGACGCAGGATCATTTTCCTTCATTCTGAATCAAGTCCCAGAACTGCAAATAGAACTCTTTGCGACGAAAGACAACAAGAAGTTGCCCCTGTACGTGTCCCCGTACGAGGACCCCTTAGCGGAAGCAGTGGACGCAATGTCCCTCGACTGGAACAGGTGGTCCAGGATTTATCTGTTCCCTCCTCACAACCTTCTGTTGAGGGTCCTCAACAAACTGAGATCCTTCAAGGGGGTAGCGGCAATAGTGGCCCACAAGTGGCCGAACAGTATGTGGTTCCCCTTGGCGTTGGAACTACAGATGAAGTTCGTGCCGCTACCACATCCAGTTCTGACCCAGCGAGTCCAGAAGTCGACTGTCTGCGCTTCATTACAGAAAACCCAGACCCTGCAGCTCATGATTTTCTCGCCCTAGCGGTGAGAAAGCGTTTCGGGATTTCGAGAGCTAGCATAGACTTCCTAGAGGAATACAAGTGCAAATCGACTAGAAGGCAATATGAGTCATCTTGGAGAAAGTGGGTGGCCTTTGTAAAGGCAAAGAATCCGCAGGAGATCTCAACAGACTTCTGCTTATCTTTCTTCATCCACCTCCATGGCCAAGGATTGGCAGCTAACACGATTTCAGTATGTAAATCGGCTTTGATGAGACCCATTTTATTTGCCTTCCAGATCGACCTAGGTAACGAGATCTTTAATAAAGTTCCGAAAGCCTGCGCTAGGCTCAGACCTTCAGCACCTCCAAAGCCCATTTCATGGTCTTTAGACAAAGTTCTTCATTTCGCCTCCCTGTTGAGCAATGAAGAATGTGCGTTAAAGGATTTAACGCAAAAAGTTATTTTCCTATTTGCACTCGCGTCCGGGGCCAGGGTTAGTGAGATCGTAGCCCTCTCGAGAGAGGCAGGTCGTGTTCAGTTCCTGGATGGGGGGGAGCTGAACCTGTTTCCGGATCCTACGTTTCTCGCCAAGAATGAGTTACCCACCAACAGGTGGGGTCCCTGGAGAATCTGCCCTCTGAAAGAAGATGCATCTCTATGTCCAGTAGAATGCCTAAAGGTCTATCTTCGTAGAACTTCAGACTTCAAGGGTAGTCAACTATTCAGGGGAGAAACATCAGGCTCAAATTTATCTCTGAATCAACTCAGAGCGAAAATGACATATTTTATTCGCAGAGCGGATCCTGACAGTACACCCGCAGGTCACGATCCGAGGAAAGTTGCCTCATCCCTAAATTTCTTTAATTGTATGGATTTTGAACATCTCCGTTCATACACGGGCTGGAAATCTTCCAGGGTGTTCTTTCGCCACTATGCGAAGCAAGTAGAGGAACTTAAGAGATCTGTGGTAGCAGTGGGTCGTGTAGTTAACCCTACTGTTTAACTCTGCGAGGAACAGTGATCTTAATTGGGACGATTAAGTCCAGGGTGAGTGTGTAGGTACATACTGTACTACAAACTAAAATGAGGGCACCAAGTGCTCATATAGACTGTTCCTTCCTTCAAAGGTGAACCTCGCATAAGTTCAGACATGTGTGCCAAGCGTTTCTAACGCTAATGTGATTGATTTGTAATACAGATTTTTTTATGACTTGATACCTTGGTATCTCATTAAAGTGGTGTTTAATGGTTTTTCTTTCAGATAAACAAGTTCTGTTTACTATCATACTTATGCTTAAAGTTTTGGGTTATCCCCTTTTATATAAATATATATATTTGTTGTTAACCTGTCTGTTTATTATCTGTCAATAAACTTGTTCTTGAGAACCTTGCGTCTCTTTCACCTGTGTCAATTTATTGGTATAATTGAGCATTTAATTCTATGTATCTTATCTGGGATAATTCTGATAGAATTGTTCTGTTTTGCAAGCTATGTTGCATTGGTTTATGTAAGTCCCCTAATGGGAGGACTCCGTCCCATAAAGGGACGAGGGCGGTTTTATTAGTTTCTTCCTATGCGGATATAAACCTTTGTCCAATACAAGTATTGTGCGGATGACTGGTCAATATATTGACGCAGTAGTTCTATACAAACTATGCTTTACCTAATATAGGGCGAGGCCACTATATTAGCTTGCCTGAGATTCATACATAGATATATGTACTCTTCGAGACTTTCCAGAGTCTAGTAGGACTCTTCCCTGTAGGGGGCAGGAAGCTCTAACATAGTTTATAGTTAGTTGAAAAGATGTATAACGGTAACATCTTAGGTCTCTAGGTCTAGTCGACCGGGAATAAATATCTCCGGGGAGTACGGCACGTTCTGAGAATCCACAGATACAGTAATGCTCTGGTACACTTCCATCAGGACGACATGGCTTGAGCCCAAAAAACGGATTTTGAGCGAAGCGAAAAATCTATTTTTGGGTGAGATAGCCATGTCGTCCTGATGGACCCGCCCTTGCCTTTCTAAGAAAGGACTGTAGGACCCCTCCCTACATACAGTATCTGTAGCACCTCGTGTACGCTACAAGGAATACAGATGGCGCCAGGATTGGCGCCAGGCACGCATACGAATCGGGGGATTGGGAGGCCTTGGGAGCGGCTCCCCCCTTTTTCTTCCCGAATTCGTATCTCGTCAATCTCCCTCTTACGAGACGAATCTCTATTTAGGTAGTAGATTGCCATGTGACGTGTCTAGAATACGTCCTCTGATATGTCGCGATATCCCTTTCACGAGGGATACTCGCTCCAGGAGTTAGAATTCTGGTACCTTAAGGTAAATTCTCTGGGAATATCGCCGTAGTTGTAATATACCCTAGGAAGCTACCCTATAGGAACTTCCATCAGGACGACATGGCTATCTCACCCAAAAATAGATTTTTCGCTTCGCTCAAAATCCGTTATATATATATATATATATATATATATATATATATATATATATATATATATATATATATATATATATATATATATATATATATATAGTATGTAAATATGTAAGTATGAATCCATGTATGCATGAATGTATAATGCTTCTAAATATAACGATTATAATTGTGCAAATATTGTACATTGAACAATATAAAGGAATCTTTTCTATCTGTACATAAAGACTTGTTTTTTGTTTTTACCTCCTTTTCCCTTATCCATTCGGTTGCATATTTTTTCAAAATATTAGCGTAACACAAAATAATGATAGAATAAAAGATAATCTTTATTGATCTTATAACCCAAAACTAGAGGAACACTCAGTAGAGCGCAGACCTTCGTCACGGCAGTTTATTTCTCAACCTTCTGTTCGACCTTGACCTTTGACCTTATCATGTACTGATTTGCGTGGATTTTCATACGCTCAAATATGAACCAAGTTTGAAGTCTCTGTGACAACGATTTCCAACCTTATGGCTAATTACGTGAATGGGACATTTTACTTGCCCGTGACCTTACAAAATTTAATCATTTCCAGCTATTTACATGGCAGTTAATCCCTGCAAGTTTCATTACTCTACGATTAAAATTGTGGCCAGGAAGCTGTTCAGAAACAAACAAACACACACAACCAGGGCAAAAACATAACCTACTTCCAACCTCGTTAGCGGAGGTAATGAAATTAAATTTAAAAGTATATACAAGCGGAAGATAAAATTGAACTAGCAATAAAAGCTGGTCTCGTATCCCAACTGGACAGAATTGCCACTCTAAATTTTGTATCAATGAACGACTGACTACATAACGTCACTCCACCCAATTGAGTTCTCGAATGAAAAGAATAGCCGCCCTCAATCTTTAGTTCATTAAGCGTGCGGATTTTGTGTTTGCAATAACTATGCACTTGAATGTTAGGCTGATGAGATTTTTGCCGACCCAGACCCATTGGGTGGACAGAGTGTTACACTAAAATATTCATTTTATGCGGCTCGCAAATTCTGGCTAGGAGCTGAGTGGCAGTCTAGTATCGAGATAGTAGCCTATAGTCAATTCTTTTTAGTGAGGCAGATTTGCACCGACTCGCAGGGGTGCGCTTTTAGCTCGGAAAAGTTTCCTGCTCCCTGATTGGTTGGACAAGGTTATTCTAACCAATCAGATAGCAGGAAACGTTTCCGAGCTAAAATGGCACCGCTGCGAGTCAGTGCAAATGTGCCTCATTAAAAGAAAATTGGGTATAGTGTTTCATCTCCTTAGTTCGCTTATAATTCCTATTACCGCCGCCAACGAAGTTGGAAGGAGGTTATGTTTTTGCCATTGTTTGTGCGTGTGAGTGTTTGTTTGTGAACAGCTTCCTGACCACATTTTTAATCGTAATGAAACTTGCAGGTATTAACTGTTATATAAAAGCTGGAAATTATTAAATTTTGGAAGGTCAAGATCTAAGGTCAAGGTCAAATGTCAAGCAAAATGTCCAATTTACGTAATAAGCCATAGGTTTGAACATCGTTGTCACACAAACTCCAAATTTGTTCACATTAGAGTGCATGAAAAAACCATGTCAATTAATACATGATAAGATCAAAGGTCAAGGTCAAGGTTGAGCAAAAGGACCAGAAATAATCTGCTGCGGCGGAGGTCTGCGCTCTATTGAGTGCCCCTCTAGTTCTATTTGATTTTATGAAGTACATGAGATATTAGCCAGGGAAGCTTCGCTGTGTTTTATTTCAAATAAATACCGCTAGGACTATCTCTAATTTCGGATGAGAGAGAGAGAGAGAGAGAGAGAGAGAGAGAGAGAGAGAGAGAGAGAGAGAGAGTAAATTACCCCAAGTACGGAATATCTATATTTATAAATGAGAGAGAGAAAGAGGAGATGTCGCAAGTAGGATATATTTCTATTTCTATATGAGAGAGAGAGAGAGAGAGAGAGAGAGAGAGAGAGAGAGAGAGAGAGAGAGAGAGAGAGAGAGAGAGTAAATCACCCCAAATACGGAATATCTATATTTATAAATGAGAGAGATAAAGAGATGTCGCAAGTAGGATATATTTCTATTTCTATATGAGAGAGAGAGAGAGAGAGAGAGAGAGAGAGAGAGAGAGAGAGAGAGAGAGAGAGAGATATGGTAACCTTCAAGTTTTATGGCCTCCAACATAATATTTTAGGTCAATTATTTGATGGTTTATAAAAAGACAAATATCAACAACAGCTCACTTGATAAATCTTATTCGTGGTGGCCAATGTGATAACGTCCCTGACTGGTGAACGCCACACTGGGGTTCAGGTCCTGCTCAAACTCATTAGTTTCTTTGGTCGCTGCAACCTTACCATCCTTGTGAGCTAAGGATGGAGGGTTTTGGGGAGCCTATAGGGCCATCTACAGAATCATCAGCAGCCATTGCCTGCACCTCCTTGGACCTAGCTTGGGTGGAGAGGGCCATTGGGTGCTGATAATATGTATATATATGGGCAGTCTCTAGGGCACTATCCTGCTTGATAGGACAATGTCACTGTCACTTGCCTCTGCCATTCATGAGCGGCCTTTAAACCTTTAAACTACCAAACACTAGAGAAATCCTAAGAAAGAAAAGTCAACATTTTGGAAACTCGTCAAATTAGTGGGATGGCAGGCAACAAATGGTAGCAATGAAGGACCAGGGATATGAGTCCCAAGAGAATCCTTTCTGGGAGTCGTAAGTGGTGATTCGTACCCTAAGGATAGAATCCACTCACAAGTATCGAGGGAAGGAAATGATAAAGAGCGTATGTCCATCCTTTCTTTCTTTAATTATATTTTGTAAGGTAGGAAATAAAAATTTGGCAATGCGGAAGGCCCATATACTCGAATATACACATATTTGATATATATTGCAAATTTAGACGTTTTTTTTTTCACATTCAAATAAGCTATATATTTTAATAACTTATATCTGGATTCTCTATTGTACCTCGTGATCAGAGACCCAAGGGGAACGCATAGCTTCTGGGCGCCCGGGAAATCGAACCCTGAAAAGGTATGACTACTCCCTTTTCCCCCTACCCGGGGAACGGGGTGATCTGAGCGGATATATATATATATATATATATATATATATATATATATATATATATATATATATATATACATACAAATAAATATATATATATAAATACACACATACATATACATATATATATATACACATAAATATATATATATAAATACACACACACACACATATATATATATATATATATATATATATATATATATATATATATATATATATATATATATATATATATATATAAATACACACATATATATACATATATATATATACACATAAAAATATATATATATATATATATATATATATAAATACACACACATATATATATACATATATATATATATATATATATATATATATATATATAAATACTCATAAATATATATATATAAATATATATATGTATATATAGATAGATAGATAGATAGATAGATATAAATACACATAAATATATATATATATATATATATATATATATATATATATATATATATATATATATATATATATATATATACATTTAAATATATACATATATACAATCATTTATCAGACCGAATTATACAGCAAATCAGAAACTTTCATTACAAGTGAAATGATGCATTTTGGATATATTCCTTTTACACACAGATAATTTCATTTTCACGATAAGAAAACACATTTCACTCACAAGCTTATATGAATATATTCAAAGGTAACCAAGAACGTAAAAATGAATATATTCGAATATATCACATTGATTACTTTACACTACAGATGCAATTCCCTCGTTAGGGATTCTGAAGTTACGAGAAAATTCCTCATTCAGACCTGAAGTAGATTTAATGAAATTCCAAACACGAAATGGTAAATTGCTCTTAGGGAAATCGGAAAAAGAATGGTCGTAATTAACAGGAAAAGGGTAAATTTTATTGACTGATAAGATACGTTAAGTAGGGAAGGACTGACCGAACCTTTCCTCCATCCCTTGTAATGTTTTGTCTACGCACAGAGTCTTACTGAAGTATACATATATATACAGATACATACACTGCTATCAAAGAATATATATATATATATATATATATATATATATATATATATATATATATATATATATATATATATATATATATATACATATAAATATATACATATATAAACATATATATAAATATATATATATATATATATATATATATATATATATATATACATATATATATACATATATAAACATATACATATATATATATATATATATATATATATATATATATATATATATATATATATACATATATATTTACATATACATATACACATTTATATACATATATATATATAGATATAGATATAGATATATATATATATATATATATATATATATATATATATATATATATATATATATATATATGTGTGTGTGTGTGTGTGTGTGTGTGTGTATTTATACATTTATATCTATCTATATATATATATATATATATATATATATATATATATATATATATATATATATATACATATATGTATATATATTTATGTGTGTGCGTGTGTATGTGTTTGTGTGTGTGTGCGCTTACACATTATACCTAAACATGAACATATGAAGCTATATAATATCTTAACAGCCATAGTGATCGCCTGAATTTCTGAATTTCTTACAGATTTTGTTACGTTTATTACTACAAGTCAATATAAGAGCTGGGAATAAATGAAAGGCAAATGTTAAATGAAAAATAGAATAATATCAAAAAGACAAAGATAAGCTTATTTCACACTGTTTTTAAATTCACCTGTCAAATACAGATACATTTAAACAGGTATATATACCTACGCACAAACGTATCTCAACGTTTTACTGCTGAATAAATCTCAATTGCAAACGTTTCATAGTAAGAGGAAAATAGGCAGTTAACCCCCTTGCCCGTGTCACAGTGAAAACTGAATTGCCGTAAAGAGCTCGTTTCCTTTTATCAGTTGCAAAGATAAGAGTTCTCACATCCAATGAAGTTCTTTTATTTCTTAGTGTTGGATTTTCCTTCTTTATATTTGCTTGTTACTAGAACTAATTGCATCATCATAATGAAGATATTCTTACTACAAGACTCATAATGAAAATATTTAGTAATTGATAATAACAGTTCTATTAGACGCGTTTTTATTAAAAGGAATCTTTTCTATAAATTTGAAAGTCAAGGTTAACTCGGATCCTGCTTTACGTAATGATATTTGTCAATAGATGTTTACATAAGTCTCTCTCTCTCTCTCTCTCTCTCTCTCTCTCTCTCTCTCTCTCTCTCTCTCTCTCAGACTACACACACACACCCAGACACAAGAGTTATATAAATCTACGAGTGTTAGTTTATCTAACGTATTCAAGAGAAAAATCAACATGAATTTCTCCATTATTTACTCAGGTAATATTATGTCCTTCACATAAGACATCCTTTTCTTTACTTAAGATGCATAAAATGCATGCATACATATTCTCAGTCTGAATTATATACATTATATATGCGCACTGGCATGTGTGTATATATATATATATATATATATATATATATATATATATATATATATATATATATATATATATATATATATATGTGTGTGTGTGTGTGTGTGTGTGTGTGTGTGTTTGTGTGTGTGTGTATATGTGCACGTATTTCCTTATATATATATATATATATATATATATATATATATATATATATATATATATATATATATATATATATATAAAAGCAAGAGAACTCTACCCCAAGACAGTGGAAGGCAATGGTACAGACGCTATGGCACTACCCAAGACTAGAGAACAATGGTTTGATTTTGGAATGTCCTTCTCCCAGAAGGGCTGGTTACCATAGCCAAAGAGTCTCTTTTACCCTTACCCAGAGGAGAGAAGCCACAGTCTGAACAATTACAGTGCAGTACTTAACCCGTTGGATGGAGAAGATTTATTTGTTAATCTCAGTGTTGTCAGGTGTATGAGGACAGAGGAGAATATATTAAGAATAGGCGAAACTATTCGGTGTATGTGTAGGCAAAAGGAAAATGAACCGTAATCAGAGAGAAGGATCCAATGAAGTACTGTCTGGACAGTCAAAGGACCCCACAACGGGTGGCTGGTGCCCTCAATACACGGAAACCACACTTCCACAAATTGTAGTTAGGAAAGGGGAAGGGGATGGGATCCTAGGTGGATTAATATATTTTTTCTCCCAGGTTGAATCTGTGAGTGTGTGTGCATATCTATCTATAGCAAATATTTTGACGGCTCGGGTACACTAGTCACATATAATAAGAAACTTTGCTGTTATTGATATTGCTATTAGTATTACTATCATCAATATTGATATGATTATTATTATCATTATTACTAAATAAAACATATACACATTCACATGCAACATGCCAAAAAATACACAAATTTTTTAATCGAACGTTCTCAAAACAAAATTGTCATAGCAGGAAAAAGAGAAAAACCGGAAAACGAATTCATATTGACATGAGAAACGTCATCCAATCGATTTCCAATAATCGAACATCATGCGTGATGTTACATCATTATTCAATTGTAAAAAGGCCAGAAAATATTTTTTATAGATAGGCTATCTCTCCGTCTTCCCTTTAGTAAAAATAATAAAGTAGATTCAGTTGTGATTACCCCCAACAACAAAGTTGGAAGGCGGTTATGTTTTTGCCCTTGTTCGTGTGTTTGTTTGTGTGTGTGTCTGTATGTGTGCTTGTTTATGAACAGCTTTCTGGCGATAATTTTAATTGTAGATTAATGAAACTTGCAGGGATTAATTGTTATGTAAAAAGCTGAAAATTATTAGTTTTGGAAGGTCAAGGTCAAAGAACAAGGTCACGACAAACAAGATGTCCAATTCACGTAATCAACCACAAGTTTTGACATCGTTGTCACAGAGACTTCAAACTTGGTTCATATTTGAACGTATGGCAATCCACGCCAGTTAATACATGTTAAGGTCAAAGGTCATTTGAATCATATGTTTGCAATGACTGAAAATTTCCGATGTAATGGACGAGCATTATTCATAAATAAAAAACTTACACATAAATTGTTTAAATTCACTTATGATTATATAACGATACCATCTATATAACAGTAAAAAAAAAGAAAGGAGTGAAATGAAAAACGTGGTTTACTCTTCTTGAATCAACTTTAGATTACGAGTCAAGCATACCAACATTCAGCGTTGAATATGAAAGAATATATTCAGTCCAGCCAACCCATTCCTCTCATTTTCAAAAATGTTTGAACCTCTTGCTAAATCTATTCCTGCAAAGGCTGTAGCAAGTTGATTTATTTTGTCCCAATAATGGTTACTTTTCGTTTATGTTAATAACTGCGTTGGAAAAGAGGGTGATACAACTATTGTATATGGAGAATGTGGATGAATTGTAGGTTAAAAAAGAAAAAAAAATTAATCTGAAATTCTCCGTAAAAGTATCCTGTTCGCAGCCGTATTTCAGTGGATTACAGGCGACCGTAATTTTACCTTACTTTGTTATTATCTCTTACGGTTGGTGACCGTAATATCACTCCTTTACGTCAATATATCCGTTTTTAGGACTATAATGATCCTAGAATATATGTTGCCAGGCATTTACCGTAATCTAATGAAAATTTTTAACAGTCTAGGGAAACGGAGGTGGAAAAAGTATATAGAATTTTTCATTTTTTATAATGGAGTCATATGGATAGAGATGTGTGATTGTTGGTATAAGTATTATTGATATGAAATACTATAATATTTGGTGGGAAGATGAGTAAAAAACTTTAAATGACAAAAAAAATGACATTATTTGAGGTCAAATTCCATGACAGAAGAGAAGAGCAGGTGCAGACATAAAAGAGGATGAAGAGGGTAGTAAAAAGTCAAGTGAAAGGGAAAAAAATGTGACCAGTAACAAACCCGAGGGGAGAAATTGAAATATGAACTTGACGGAGAATAGGAAAAAACGTTTTTATTCTGAAGTAAACGTAGAAAGAACAGTTAATTGACACATAAATCTCAGAACAAAAGATACAAGTGGATAAAAGCTGTCAAGTGCAGATGCAGTCTTGGCTCCATGTAACGAATATTTTGAAGATTGGTTGGATAGGGAGACAAGAGAAGAGAGGATAAAGCTGGGGAATGGAAAACTTGGAAAATTGTTAGAATTCAACTGTGACGGGTAACAGAAGGGAGGACTATTGAGATGAACGAAAGACGATTCAGGGTTGGAGTAAGGAAAGACACCAAGAATTGAAAGGATTATAAGTGAGATGTTCTATAGTCAATTCTTTTTAGTGAGGCAGATTTGCACCGACTCGCAGGGGTACCCTATTTAGGTCGGAAAAGTTTCCTGATCGCCAATTGGTTGGGAAAGATAATTCTAACCAATCAGATAGCAGGAAACGTTTCCGAGCTAAAAGGGCACCGCTGCAAGTCAGTGCAAATGCGCCTCATTAAACAAAAAATGAGTATAGTAGAGGGATGATAGTGCTCTGGCGTTTTTGGCTAATCAGAATTTTTAAGGGAGAAGTCAAATTAGAGTGGAAGAGAGGAATAATTTTTTTTTTTCTATATGAAGGTAAAAGAGGTGTAGGATGATATTAGTTAGAATACCATGTAACTTATGTGGTAAGATTTGATAAAAAAAAAAATGTAAGACTCGTGGCAGAAGGGTGTATGGGGTTAAAATGTTTAAGGTTTAAGGTTAAAGGCCGCTTATGAATGGCAGAGGTAAGGGACAGTGACATTGCCCTATCAAGTAGGACAATGCCCTAGAGACCGACCATACATATGATCAGTGCCCAAGCCCCCCTCTCCACCCAAGCTAGGATCAAGGGTGGCCAGGCAAGGGCTGCTGATGACTCAGCAGATAGACCTATAGTCTCCCCTAAACGGGCAAAGGCAAGGGACAGTGACATTGCCCTATCAAGCTGGACAATGCCTAAGAACTGACCATATATACATATGATCAGTGCCCAAGACCCTCTCTCCACACAACGTACAACCAAGGAGGGGCAGGCAATAGCTGTTGATGACTCAGCAGATAGACCTATAGGCTTTCCCAAACTCCCATCCTTAGCTCACAAGGATGGTGATGTTGCAGCGACCAAAGAAACTAACGAGATTAAGCGGGACTCAAACCCCATGCTGGCGAACACCTGTCAGGGACATTACCATATCGGCCACCACAATCCCTGAGATGATAAGTGTTATTGTGATTTTGGCTGATCAGAAGTTTTAAAGAAAAAAATTATATAGATAGTGCCATGGCCTCTATACCATGGTCTTCCATTGCCTTGAGGTAAAATTCTCTGGCTTGCGGGTACACTATTCTATCTTATTTCTCTTCCTCTTGGTTTATTTTTTTCTTAAAGTTTTTATAGTTTTTATAAGAAAGGTTTGTTTTAATGTTGTTACTGTTCTTAAAATATTTTATTTCAATGGTTAATTACTTATCTTGTAGTTTCCTTATTTTCTTTCCTCTCTGGGCTACTTTCCCTGTTGGAGCCCTCGGGCTTATAGCATCCTGCTTCTCCTACAAGGGTTGTAGCTTACCAAATAATAATAATCATAATAATAATAATAATAATAATAAAGGAAAAAGTCATATTAGAACGAATGAGTAATAAAGGTTTCTTTGTATGAGGATAAAGGTCGTGAAGGAAACCATAAGAATCCTATGAAGATGATATTACTAAGAATACCATGTAACATATGTGGTAAAATTTGATAAAAAATGTAAGACACGTGGCTGAAGGATGTATGGGGTTAGAGAAGTTGTAGGGTTTGAGAATCAGATATTTACTTTGAGGATACGTGAGGAGATTGAAAGAACGGGGAACTTAGACCTAGCAAATGTTCATAATAGATTTGATAGAGGCAAGCAATATGGAGTGTGTTGAGAATATATGGTAACTAGAAGGACACTCAGTAGAGTAGACCTCCATCGTGGGAACTTATTTCTCGACCTTATGCTCGACCTTGACTTTGACCTTTGACCTTAACATGTATATATTCATATGGATTTTCATACACTCAAATATGAAAAAAAGTTTGAAGTCTCTGTGACACGCTATCCAAACTTGTGGCTGATTACGGGAATTGGACATTTTGCTTGACCGTGACCTTAACCTTTGACCTTGACTTTCCGAAATCCGATCATTTAAAGCGTTTTACAGAACAGTTAATCCCTGCAAGTTTCATTACTCTACGATTAAAATTGTGGCCAGGAAGCTGTTCACAAAGAAACACATACAAACAAACACATAAAAATGTGGTTAAAACATAACTTCCTTCCAACTTCGTTGACAGAGGTAACTATAGATGATGCATTATTGAGAGTGATTTAAAGTTGTTTTTATGGAACTAAAGTATGCATTAAAGCATGTCGGTAGGAAAGTGACTGGTTTGGTGGGAAATGGGTCTCTCACATAAGAAGTTTGTTACGTACGCATGGCTGTTGAACATCTTTATGGATAGGGCGATGGAAGTAAAAAGTGGTTTAAGTGTAAAACAATGAGGTAAGAGTGGTTGTGAACAGCTGGTGTTAGCAGATAAAGCTGAACATAATGCAAACAATGAAGAGAAATGTCTGAATCCGTTAAAATAATCGGAAAAAAATGCTTGCATAGGGAGATAGTTTGGAATAAGTATGAAAAAACCAAGGTAATGAATTACTGTACCTAGGGACTTGTGCAACACTTAATGTTTGCATATAATATCTAATATAATGAAAACGATGAAGAAAAACTTCCGAAACCTGTACAAGAATTGGAAAGCATTTCCAAAAGGAGAAAATTTGTAGCAGATACGAGAAAAAATATGTTAATGGCAGCAAATGGCAACGAGGAAGATCTAGACTCTAGAGTAATAAATGTTAGTTTACAAAAGTTGGTGGAAAGATGGAAGTAAATACATTAGCAATTAAAAGTGACAGACGATGAGATAGACAAAATAGGAAAAGTAAAAAATAAAAAATGTGTGTAAGAGACTGAAAAGATTCTGAATCATCTCTAAAAGCCAAGGTGACCAGTAAACCAAACTATCCTTAATATAAATGAAGTGTAGATGTTGAATGCAAATAAAAGAAATAATGTAAAAACCGTTGTTTGTAATATATGGTATTAGGAGAAAAGATGGGAAGAGATATATGGAAGAATGTAGAAGTGAAAAAAAAACCATAGATAATGGATGGATGAGACTATTGAGAAGGGCTTTGTTGATGATTTTAGATCACCTTGCTATAACCATAGCAAGACACGGCCTCTTGCGTTGGCTGCCAGTAAGTCAGTTAAGGTTGCGAAAGAGATAGGTCATACACGAAGGACAGACAGGATGATGATGAGATGACGACAGCAACACGACGACCGTGGCATGAGTCCGAAGCCCAGACGAGGTGCCTCAAAGCAGAGGCAGTCGACCAAATCCGGCTCCTCCTCCGTCCTTGGGAAACTTGATCCTTCCCTACTGAAGCTTTGTTCAAATGGAAAGAATGGACGTAGGCTGACAGACTAGTTGAAAGTGTATGATGCATAAGTACTAAGAGGTGGGAGGACGGCTAAGCTTGCAAATGGTTGTATAGATGGTATGAAACAAAACACGAGCGGGAAAGGGAAGGGCCTTAATATCTAAAAAGGGAAAGGGATGGAAAGTGAGGGCAAGATCGGTGTAAACACGACAGTATAAATGGTTTTGATTACGGTACAGAAGAGCATTGGGTTTCACAAAACCAAAAATTTACAATATATATATATATATATATATATATATATATATATATATATATATATATATATATATATATATATATATATATATATATATATATATATATATATATATATATATATATATATATATATATATATATATACACGCGATTGTGTAGGTGTATATATCATTATAAGTGGTTATTTCGTATATACAGGTCTATAACCCTTTTTCAGTGATCTGCAATATGTATACTCAAGCACACACTCATATATATATATATATATATATATATATATATATATATATATATATATATATATATATATATATATATATATAAATATATATATATATATATATATATATATATATATATATATATATATATATATATATATATATATACGTGTGTGTGTAGAGACCTCCTTCAATTAGAAATTATGACCAATTTTCAGATACTTCTATAACAGTTTATTTTATAATGTAGCATATATAATTATTTCCTCGAATACACGTAGTTATCACCTAAAACCATTCATCAATGTATCTAAGCTTATATACAAACTGTTTTTTAAGTATTTTGCATGCACGATTGGTTATCAATTAGTCCATACCTATACAGTAGTCTGATGAGAACTTTGGTTTGATGATAAGCGTTATCTTGATCCAAGTTAATTAGATTCAGCTAAATTTCGGAGCAGCAATCGGTCATCAATCCACTTTTTGATGGTTTGAGTAAGTAAGGAGATGATGATGATGATAGGGATGATGAAGTCTTAAGAACACAGGATGGTACACTGGACACCTCACGGTCAACGCCACTTGCAAGGCTTGGCTATCATATGTAGGATACGTTTGTAGGATATATAGC
>NC_090765.1:60733403-60738403 GCF_036898095.1 Palaemon carinicauda | reverse complement strand
GGTGACCCCCTGACCCCCAAAATGTAAATAATCGAACGATTGTTTGCTGAGGAAATATTTCTGTGACATAAATTGAGAAATTTTTAATTTCGTAAGAATTAGGTCGTGGCCACACAACAAGCAACATTAAGTTCACTTTCGTCTGCTTTTAGCAATTTTGTGCCCGAATAGAAGCAGTAATGAAAATAATAATGAGTGGATGATGGGATAATTAGCAATTTAGTACTCACTGCGAAGGCCATCTATTGGCCATGAAATGAAATAATGTGTAATGCTCTTTAATCCTTGCATTTTGGAACCTTCCATGACGTCATTTTGGTTTAGATCTAGCCTAAAATGGCCTACTTAATTTGAACCTAATAGAATTTATACCTGCCATATATGTATTTCTGCGTAAGTATCAATCTATCACCCTTTTTCAATTGGATATAATTATTCACTTGAATGGAACAAGGGACGTGTGCTGCCATCTTTAGACAAGATGTAGAAACACTCGGATTCTATTCAAATTTGGCGAAGTGTATGATAACTATAACATACTTTCAAGTTAGTTTTTTCCAAGTAATGTAATAAAACTTCATAATTCCTATACTATTTTTCTTCTGATATTAGGCTGTAAGTTATGGTAATTATATGTAAAATACAGATAATATGTATTACAAAAATATATATAGTGTAAATCCCAATATTCTAAAAGCAAAGAGTTGGAACTCAGCCATAGAATTAAAAACCCCAAATTTAACCAAAATATATTCATATCCGCAGCCCAATCAATCCTCTATAAAGCAACTCAGCAACACAGTTCTAAGTCAATGAAACCTCAGTTTATTTTGCACACGTTCAATTCCCCAGCTGACTGAAGAAGCTATTATCTTCGAGTTGATTCCCCGTTAGATCTCTGATCCCGAGGTATAGAGAGAATGCAGATGTTAGGAGGAGTATGATATATATATATATATATATATATATATATATATATATATATATATATATATATATATATATATATATATATATATACAAACGAGAGAGTGAGAGAAATAGCTGGTGTTGAGGACACAAATCTGATTAGAGTGAAGGATATTCAGAAGAGATGGTTTGGACATGTACAGAGGATAGAACAGAACAGATGGCCAAAGATAGGGCTACATGGACGAGTGGCCGAAAACAGACCAAGAGGACAACCAAGAGATTCCTGGGTAAGGACCCAACCTGGGGAATTCCGGACGAAATTTAGTGAGTGAGTGGTACTGTATATATACATTGCCTATCAGCCACAAAACTGCACGTGGCAAATATCAAAGTTAAAAATCCACAAGAAACAGGAAAGTTAAACACCAGGTACCAAGAGCTTTCATGTATTACATACTTATTCAGGGTGCAAAGTGACTCTGTACCCTGAACAAGTGTAGTAATACACGAAAGCGCTTGGCACCTAGTGTCTCACTTTTCTGTTTTCTGTGGATTATATATATATATATATATATATATATATATATATATATATATATATATATATATATATATATATATATATATATATATATATATATATACACACACACACATATATATATATATATATATATATATATATATATATATATATATATATATATATACATGCTGTATATATATAAATATATATATATATATATATATATATATATATATATATATATATATATATATATATATATATATATATATATATATATATATATATATATATATATATATGGGGGTATGTATGTGCATCTACATATATATAAACCAATAAGATCTAACAGGCTAGATCACCGGTAACAAACAGTGCTATATATAACCCTCATCTGCCTAGGGAATTCTAATCCTAACTTGGACCGTGAAGTTTCCAGTAGTTCCCAAGAATTTCCTAGTGGATACCAGATGGAGCCCAGGCTCATCATTCGTCGTGAATAGTTAAACCTCTGGAATACTTTGCGTCACTCTAATCATTCAAAAGGATATATACAGTGGGTAAAGTTGTTGTGGCAAAAGCGTCGTTTATAGATGTACGTCTATTGTGTGGGTGACGGTGTCTGTATACACACATTTATATATATATATATATATATATATATATATATATATATATATATATATATATATATATATATATATATATATATATATATATATATATACCCTTCTTGAAATTAAATATGAAACAAGGTAGTGGCCTATTGGAAACGTATTGCCTTACGATCTGCCGGGCTGGGGTTGAAGTCCAACACAAGCTCCATAGCTTCTTGTAGTGTCTGCCTACTCACCAGCTAATGATGGTTGGGTTTTGGGGAGCCTATAGGTCTACCTGCTAAGTCATCAGCAGCTATTGCCTGGCCTTCCATGGTCCCAGCTTGGGTGTACAGGGCTTGTGCGTTGATCATATGTAGGCCTATATATGACTAGTTTCTAGGGCAATGTCCTGTTTCAAGGCAATTGTCACTGTCCCTTCCCTCTGCCATTCAAGAGTCGTCTTTAAAACCAACTACAGTATTCAAATTCGCTATTAATTTCTTGCATAATGTAAGACTTTGAGTTTCAATTTCACGCGATTAGGCACTAGAAAAATTGGAAGCCCTAGGGCTACATGGCTGAGGACTATGAAATGTGACGTGGGAGTTGATAAATGGAGAGGGATTGAATTGAAAGTTCAAGATAGAGACGATTGGGGAAAGCTAACCGAGGCCCTTTGCGTGGGAGGTGATAATGATGATGATGATTATATATGTGTATATATATATATATATATATATATATATATATATATATATATATATATATATATATATATATATATATATATATATATATATATACACACACATATATATATATATAGATATATATATATATATATATAGATATATATATATATATATATATATATATATATATATATATATATATATATATATATATATATATATATTATTAACAACAGTACCAAATACTTAATATCTTACGTTAACCAGAACAGTTAGTCAAAACTTTGCCCAGTATCCGAATGGCTGTAAGTTTACAATTACATTTCTAAAATTCATTTAGCTAACATACTGTGTAACATATCTTTTCCTGCCTTATCTTCATAGTCTCTCAGCAATCATCAAACCAAAATTTTAATCTCAGATCAACAGTTTCCCTCTTTTATTGTTTTATATTATCTCTCCCTTTAGAACCAGTTCACATACTTTGTGCGTAGGCCTACAGACAAGATGATTTAGATAAGTTATTTTTTCCTTTTATTTCCACTAATAAATCACTCTATTTTGTGGAAAAGTTCCACGTATATGATTATTTATGTCTAACATTAAATGAAAGTACAATTGAAATCGCAAGAACGAACATTGCCTGCAACAACTTAATTTAATTAACGTTTTATTTATTTTTTCATTACCTTTCTATTACAAAGCACATGATTTCATATGGTAGATCTCCGTAAATAATTCGAGTGATTTGATTAGATAAATATTCTATATATGGCAGTAACTTTAATTAAATTGATCAGAATATCTTTGCTGCTTTTCAATGAATAAAAGACATAAAAGAGTGTATTATATGCAGTGGTATGTTCCCTTTGCGTCAATGAGGCTTTTTGCGTCAATTGAGGCCCTTTGCGTCAATAGGCGTAGGAGATGATGATGATGATGATGATGATGAGTCTCACCATCTCTGCTCGTCTGTGTTTATCAACTCGTGAGGTACAGCAGTAGTACCAACATCCTATTTTATAATCATTATAATTTTTCTTATATTCTCTTGTATGAGGGTGTTTTCATAATAGTTTTTTTATATAATTTTCTATTGCTTTAAATTTAATTATGGATTCAAAAACAAGTTGAATCGTGTGCTTATCAACTCGTGAGGTGCAGCAGTAGTACCAACATCCTATTTTAATATCGTTATAATTTTTCATATATTCTTTGTATGATATTGTTTTCATAATAGTTCTTTTCTATTGATTTAAAACAAGGGAAAACATTCATTATTACCTTTACTAATGTTATGGTTTTTTTACCACCACCGTTCGTGTTTATCAACTCGCAAGGTACAGCAGTGGTACCAACATCATATTTCAAAATTGTTATAACTTTTCTTATATTCTTTGTATGATAGTGTTTTTATAATATTTTTTATGAAATTTATATTTCTTTAAATTTAATTATGGATTTAAAAACAGGGTAAAACATTCATTATTATCTTTACTAATGTCATGCTTTCTTAATGAAGAAAACTACGGTTGGTACCTGCAATCTAGAGTCGAGTTGAACCTGTTGGCGAGTCGGGAACACGCCAACTTACGAAGTGTTTCATTTCTTATGTGATTTCAGTCGATTATTCTGTTATTTTTCGAACCAAAAAAGCTCAGAGGACCCAAAGAAAGATTAGCGAGCTTTGTGTGAATACAACAAGAGTAATAACGTCAAAAACTCGGAAGTTCTGCTTGGCTGGGAAACTGAACCTTGCATTTGCATCCGTGATGAACATTTCCAAATGAAGACGTAAGTGTTCAGTTATTATTTTCGACTGTCATTATTTTATAACCTGATAAACCGTATTATTTCAACTGTTTCTTAATTTTATAGGCGTACATAAGTAATCATATTACGAATGTTCTTAGTTTTGTAATAGTATACGAGCAACCATATTTGTTTGTAAAACTTTACCCGTGCACCGTTCAATAGGCGAAGAGTAAAGTGTGTCTTAGGTTAGGTTTACGTGATGGTTCGATGACGCTTAAAATGTTTGTTGATATGATTTTGTGTTTTATCTGCATTGGTGGATTTGATGGTGAGTTTTATGTTGAATTTTCAGATATAAGGTTTTATTTTAAGCCTAGGTCTATGCCGTGTTCTAAATTGTAATTCACTACAAAATTACCTTCTTAATCACTTTTTTTTTTAATACAGTAAAACTTTACCTCTTTTGTTTTTGTGGATGGCTGATATTTTCTTGATGCATGCATTCAATTATGATGT
>NC_090765.1:60700903-60730903 GCF_036898095.1 Palaemon carinicauda | reverse complement strand
ATATATATATATATATATATATATATACACATAATATGTTTGTGCGTGTGTATTGCAAATGTTTGTGACATTCTTACATTCAAATATTGAAGCACAAATGAGTCTTGGTAACAGATTCACTTAACCTTGGGAAATAATAACCAAAGGGAAAATCTTTCTTTGATACGTGTTTTTCTTTTTTTTTTTTTTTTTTTTTTTTTTTTTTTTTTTTTTTTTTTGGGGGGGGGGGTCACGTTTCGAAGCTATGTCTCAGATTTTGAATATAAATACCTATGTATATCAGAGTTGGAATTAAATCATAACTATCCTAATAGCCGCCATATGCAAACAAATCTAGGCTGTACAGAAATACCTTGATTATGGCCAGAAATTCGTGTGATTGGCCTTGATTTTAGTGTTTTTTAGTCGTGTTAATATAACTAGAGGTTTTTGTTTTTAAGCTTATGCAGATGTGGAGTAAGTGGGTCTTTTCCCAGCATTATTATTCAATTTCTAAGTAATATATAGTATTGCAACGAGGGTTTTTTTTTTTTTTTAAGGGGACTCTATAGTAAATATAGGAACGTAATAACTGGTGTTTCTCACACTTTTATAATATATACGCATGATATGCGGTTTGTCTTCGAAAACAAGCATATGCAAATTACTATACTTTCTTTGCATCAGTTCCATTCCCTGAATGTAGGTCTGTGCTTGCTGAATCCTTTAATAGAGAACCAACTGAAATTAGTCTATGTTAAAAATAGTGGTGGGATGAAGTGTGATTGTTAGTAGATCAATCACAGTGGTTCCTTAACACAGTTGTTTGCGTTGATGACGTCTGTTTAATTATGTACCTATCATTTAAAATTGTAGGTGTGGTTCTTGATTGCAAATTTACTTTTGAAAAGCTCATTCAGTGTGTATTCTTGAGAGTTTTTACAGATTTGGAGGGATCAATCTATCCAGAAGATATTTTTAATTCTTTAAAATTTACCATGTTTTGGGTATTATTCTCCTGGCAGGTCTCTTGTATAGTAATAATTCCCCAGATTGTTTTCCATTACATTTTCATATTAATTCCATACAATGCCTGACTAATTTCTCCTTGCAATTTCGTACCTAAATTGCACCATTTCCTATTTCCTGTATGAAATTCCATTTCGTAAATCCCCGTGAGTACATCTCACGCAAAACCATCTTTTCCCAAAACCGCCTCCAAGGAGACCCATCCAAAAAATGCTGACGTGTGCATTTACTGCGCGTTTGAATGGACTCCGTAATGAGCTGCATGTTCCCTAAAGAAATGCAGTCACGTGAAATTTTCTCTCTTGGAGAATACGCACTTGTTTTCACTACTATTTTTGCTATTATTAATTCTCCAATGAAATTTTTTTTTCTACCGCCGGCAACGTAGTTGGAAGGAGGTTATGTTTTACTCTGTTTGTGTGTTTTTGTGTGTGGTTGTTTGTGAACACCTTCCTGGCCACAATTTTAATCATAGAGTAATGAAACTTGCATGAATTAACTGGTATGTAAAAGGTCTGGAAATGATTACATTTTGGAAAGTCAAGGTCAAAGGTCAAGGTTACGGTCAAGTTAAATGTCTAATTCACGTAATCAGCCATAAGTTTAGACTTTATTATCACAACGATTTCAAACTTGGTTCATATTTTAGTGTATGAAAATCCACGCCAATTAATACATGCTAAGGTCAAAGGTCAAGGTCAAGGTCGCGCAAAAGGGAGATGAATAAGCTGTTGGGCCGGAGGTCTGCACTCTACTGATTATTCGAGTGCCAAGTGTGGATGAGGTCATGGTGAGGGGTAGATGGAGATGGTTTGGGCATGCTCTTCGCTCTCCCCAAGAGAGATTAGTTCACCAAATATTTAACTGGGCTCCACAAGGTACTAGAAGAGTTGGAAGACCCAGGCCTACATGGCTGAGGACTAAGAAGCGTGAAGTGGGAGATGATGAATTGAAAAATATTGAATTAAAGGCTGAAGATAAAAACGACTGGCTAAATCTAACCGATGCCCTTTACGTCGATAGGCATAGGAGGAGATGATATATATATATATATATATATATATATATATATATATATATATATATATATATATATATATATATATATATAGATGTGTGTGTATATATATCACATTATATATATATATATAATTATATATATATATATATATATATATAAAAATATATATATATATATATATATATATAAATATATATATATATATATATATATATATATATATATATATATATATATATATATATATATATATATATATATATATATATATATATATAATGTAGCCGGACACTTGCTCTTTATTGTATAGGAGAGAGAGAGAGAGAGAGAGAGAGAGAGAGAGAGAGAGAGAGAGAGAGAGAGAGAGAGAGAGAGAGAGAGAGAGAGAGAGAGAGAGAGAGTCATTTTAAGGTTTCCATAGAGGTAGTTATTTTTCATAAATATATACAATAACTATTTTCAAGTAAAAATTTAATTTCTTAGACTCAGAGATCAACTTCCAATTAACTTCATTGAACTAGAGATGGTCATCACTACTGACATCTCCTCTTATAAAATCTTTTTGATAAAGGCTCAGTATAAGCCAATTTAATCGTTATCGGGAAAATCTCCTACATAGTTTTGTCAAATAATGTAAAACGGCATCTGGTTCCACTCCGCCCTAACGATGTCGATGGTTTAAGCTCTCTTCAGTGTCTCTTCAGGAAAAAAAAACGATGACTGATATTATGAGGAAGACACTCAAAGAATGTTTTTTTTTTTTTTTTTTTTTTTTTTTATTCTTAGACCTTAAAGAGTTACGTAATAGGTTCGCTTTATCCTTAGGTGAAATAGGAGTATTAGGTGAAATAGGAGTATTAGGTGAAATAGGAGTATTATGGATAAAATAGGATATAACGTTTCACCGAGGTTAAATCGGAAGAAGATTGTTTTTCATACTATTTGGATTAAAGTTTTAATTACACAGATAATTAGAGGTAGAGGAACATTCAATAGAGCGCAGACTTCCGCCGCGGCAGCTTATTTTTCAACCTTTTGCTCGACCTTGACCTTGACCTTACCATGTATTAATTAACGTGGTCAGAATTTTAATCGTAGAGTAATGAAAGTTTCAGGATTAGCTGTTATGCAAAGAGCTGGAAATTATTAAATTTTGGAAGGTCAATATTATTATTATTATTATTATTATTATTATTATTATTATTATTATTATTATTATTATTATTATTATTATTATTATATGTTGTTGTTGTTGTAATAATTCACGTATTGAAACAACGACTATAATAATGTCCACACAGTCATATAGTATTAAAGTAATGAAACTTGCAGGAATTAACTATTATGTAAAAAGCTGGAAATGATTAAATTTTGGGAAGGTCAATATTATTATTATTATTATTATTACTATTATTATTATTATTATTATTCTTTGTTGCTGTTCTTATTGTTGTTGTTGTTGTTGCAGTAATTCACGTATTGGAACAACGACTTTAATAATGTCCACACAGTTTAACTGTTATGTGAAAAGCTGGAAATGATTAAATTTTGGAAGGTCAGTATTATTATTATTGTTATTATTATTATTATTATTATTATTATTATTATTATTATTATTATTATTATTATTATTCTTTGTTGTTGTTGTTGTTGTAATAATTATTCACATATTGGAACAACAACTGTAATAATGTCCACACAGCTATATAGTCTTTTACCTAAATTGAGACATTTCAACCCTTCCTCCTAAAAAAAAAAAATAAAAAAAAAAAAAAAAAAAAAAAAATAAAAAAAAAAAAAAAAAAAAGATCTACATACCGCTTTTCAAAGATCAAAGCTTCCTCCACTCTGGTTTGTTCCTCGCCTCCACTCCAAGTGCAAAACTCGTACAAAGTTACGTAACCCCAAAGTTCAAATTACAGTACAACAAAGTACAGGAACTCTCTGTTTTTCTCTCTTTTAGGGTGAAACACACAGAGCTTGTTCCGCTGAATAATTAGATCAGAACACTTTTAGTTTATTTTTTCACGTTTGGGAAGGTGGGCTGAACGAAATACTGAATACTCTCCTGATATTTTTTTCCTTCTATTTTGAATTAACTTGACATTATACGAATTGAAGCAAGTTTTGTGGTGTTTTTAGGTTAGGGTGAGTAAATTATGAGTTAAAGTCTGTTTCTCTTCTGAAAATAATTATATGTATGTATGTATGTATATATATATATATATATATATATATATATATATATATATATATATATATATATATATATATGTATGTATATGTATATTTATATATATACTTTATATATATACATATATATATATATATATATATATATATATATATATATATATATATATATATATACATATACATACTGTATGTATGTATGGATAAAACAGGCGTAGGAGGTGATGATGGTGGTAATATGGATAAAAAGAGGGATAAAGCTGGGAGTATGAAAAAAATACGCATACACATACGCATATTATATATATATATATATATATATATATATATATATATATATATATATATATATATAGATAGATAGATAGATAGATAGATAGATATAGATTCCACTTTCCTACCTTCCTACTTCATAGAGAACCAAGTTTTCTTATGACCTTTTCAAATATTTATCCATTTAAAGGGTTTTTTTTTTTCTAGTAATTTACTTGCTTCACTTTAAGGGCGGTTTTTCTGGTCATATACAGCAGGTGGAACCCTACTCTCTACAGGACCTCCACAGTCATTTTATCGTGTTCATTCTAAGGCATTCAGCATTTCACAACGCACATTGTCAAATCCACACTATCGAAGCTCTTAGGAAACAAGAAAGTCTTAAGTTTCTTCTTGAAAGTCTCAACATCTTCAGACTTTTGGATGTCTAGTGGAAGTTTATTTTATAGTCTTGGGAGTTTTATTTTTTTTTTTTTAACTCCTCTAAGCCTCTCTACACTGTTAAAATTTTGCATTAATAAAAGGGGTAAAAAACCCTAGAATAAATGTTGCCAGGCATTTACCGTTTTAAAAATGGATATATTGCCGGAAAGGAGTGATATTACGGTCACCATCACATGAAAGAGAATAACAAAGTAGGATAAAATTATGGTCGCTTGTATTTTACTGAAATACGGCTGAGAACTAGATATTTTGACGGAGAATTTCCGATAAAGATTATTATTTTTTTTTTTTTTACAGGGTACATTATTGGGAACACATCATCCTTGTAAAAGATTAATGTTTAAATCATATTTTATATTGATGTTAATTTATAAAGGATATGAAAAATGTCTCCAGCATTGAGGGAAAAATATAGGTATCCGAATTTTCTACCTTACTGTGAAATTTGAAATATTTTTGCATTTTTTATAATATGATTTTCCTCCTGTTGCTCAGTGGCGGCGTCGTCATCAGAGCCAATTAATGACATATCAAACCAAATTACTTCCTTTTTTTATCTCTTGATCTTTTTATTTCTCGATGTGTCGTCATCAGAGCCAATTAAACATTTCAAAACAACCAGCATCCCTTGACTTGCAACATCCTCGTCAAATGATTTTCTGAAGTCTGTGAAGTATTCAATGTTCAAAGCATTCTCCATCCATGGTACACATTTGAAGGTGTAGGTTTCTGGTTTCAGTTCCAGGTTCATCAGAATAGATGATCACTATAACGTCAGTCGGGCAAGCCCAATCCCGCCCTGTGGTGTCCAACCACAGCAGTGGCCTCCCCAGTAAACAGCTTGAACTCACAGTCTCGGGCTGGGATAGATCTGCCACCTTGCGAATGCTAGGCAAACATGTTACCACTGTACTACCCAGAAGGCCTGATGACCAGGCATTTCTTTTCTAGTTGAGGCAATTCTCTGAGCATGAGTAATTTCTAGAATTCTAATTTCATCAGAATAGATGCTCACTATAACGTCAGTCGGGCAAGCCCAATCCCGCACTGTGGTGTCCAACCACAGCAGTGACCTCCCCAGTAAACAGCTTGAACTCACAGTCTCGGGCTGGGATCGATCTGCCACCTTGCGAATGCTAGGCGAACATGTTACCCCTGTACTAGTCCTTTTTCTAGCTGAGGCAATAGATCGCCGGGCTTAAGTAATTTCCAGAATTCTAATTTCATCAGAATAGATGCTCACCAGAACGTCAGCCGGGCAAGCCCAATCCCCAACTGTGGTGTCCAACCACAGCAGTGGCCTCCCCAGTAAACAGCTTGAACTCATAGTCACGGGGTGGGATCAATCTGCTGCCTTGCAAATGCAAGGTGAACATGTTACCCCTTTACTAGCCCTTTTTATAGCTGAGGCAATAGATCGCTGGGCAAAAGTAATTTCCAGAATTCTAATTTCATCAGAATAGATGCTCACTATAATATCAGTCAGGCTAGCTCAATCCCCCACTGTGGTGCCCTACCAAAGCAGTGGCCTTCCCAGTAAACAGCTTAAACTCACAGTCTCGGGCTGGGATCGATTTGCCGCCTTGCGAATGCAAGGTGAACATGTTACCCCTTTACTAGTCCTTTTTCTAGCTGAGGCAATAGATTGCTGGGCATAAGTAATTTCCAGAATTCTAATTTCATCAGAATAGATGCTCACTATAATATCAGTCAGGCTAGCTCAATCCCCCACTGTGGTGCCAAACCACATCAGAAGGCCTCCCTGGTTTACAGCTTAAACTCATGATCCCGGGCTGGGATCGATCTGCCGTCATGCGAATGCTAGGCAAACATGTTACCACTGATCTACCCAGGAGGCCTGATCACTAGGCATTCCTTTTCCAGCTGAGCCAGTAGATCTCTGGGCATAAGTAATTTCCAGAATTCTAATTTACTCCTAATGTTTTCTTATATTCCCATGCTTTCAAAATTTACCGTATTTCACGTGTTTAAATTATGACTTTTTTCTTATATCGAGGTTATATACTTGTTTACCATTTTTTTTTTTGAACGCAGGATATGAAAATATAAATTTTTTTGTCATAATAGAATGTTTGGTTCAATAATTTTGATTATGTTACTTTGTTTTTGAATTACCTTAAACACTCCGACTTTTCTTGATCATGTCGTCATCTCCTCCTACGCCGATTGACGCAAAGGGCCTTAGTTAGTGTTCTCCAGTCGTCTCTTACCTTGAGCTTTTGAATTAATGCTCCTCCATTCATCACCTCCTACTTCACGTTTCATAGTCCTCAGCCATGTAGGGCTACGTCTTGTGGAGCCCAGTTGAAAGTTTGGTGAACTAATCTCTCTTGGGGAGTGCGAAGAGCATGCCCAAACCATCTCCATCTACCCCTCACCATGATCTCATCCACATATGGCACTTGGGTAATCTCTTATAGTTTCATTTCTAATATAATTGAAAAAAATTAAATATCAATAATGAATTTATGAAGTCAAACCATAAACGAGTTTATATACTGATAGATCAGGTTGCCAATTTTTTTTTTTTAAGTAAATGTAAAAAAAAATCTTATATACATCCAGACTAACGCGCTTCACGTTTGAGATTCTCTCTGCGTTCTTTTATTAGATCTCCTATTTAGTTAACCATAATGGAAGTTCAAATGCTGCTTTTACCTAGAGCTAAATTCTCGGTGGTTCTGGAAAATGGATTATCCATCCATTTCCCCCCTTTTGATTGAGCCTATGATAACGAGGCAGACTTTGAGGCTGTTCCTCTTTTGGACGATCTCCACTTGATAGCTAGTTCGACTTGCTTTTATTCGAGCGCAGAAATTGTCATTTATTTATCAGAATATTTAGAAAATCTTTCACTGAGGGTTTGCTTTCAGGGTTTTTAGCATGAGCTCTGCTGAATTCCATTGGTCCGAGAGTAAGAGAGTGAAAGAGAGAGGGAGAGAGAGACGGGGGAGGAAGAGGGAGTGTGACTGGGAGGGTGTTCCAGAATCAGCGGCCATTGGTGAGCTAAGCTTTCGAGTTATGCAGCTCATAGTTAAGTTACTTGAAGGTATCTTTCACTGAGGATTACTTTCAGGTTTTGTAGCATGTGCTCTGCTAAATTCCATTGGGCCGAGAGAAAGAGATAGAGAGGGAGAGAGAAACGGGGGAGGAAGAGGTTGTGTGACTGGGAGGTTCCAGAATCATCGGCCATTGGTGAGCTAAGCTTTCGAGTTATGCTGCTCATGTTTAGGCTACTCAACTGTGGAAAGTTACAACTAACAAGAGGAAAAGCGTATGGCTTTCTTAAAACCTAAGTACCTAAGTATCATAAGCTCGATGGTTTCTTGTAGGGTCTGCAACCACACCATCCTTGTGAGTTAAGGAAGGGGTATGAGGGCTATAAGGCTAGCTTATGAGTCATCAGCAGACATTGCCTGACCCTCCCTGGTCCTAGCTTGGGTGGAGAGGGTTCTTGGGCGCTGCTCATATGTGTATATGATCAGTCACTGTCCATTGCCTCTGCTATTCATGGGGGACCTTTAAAGCGTTAACTAGGCACTCCTTGGCCTTGGGTTATATATTTGTACTACAAACTATTACCACTACCTTGTGTTGCATTATACAGGTTGTAAATACAGGCGACCGTAATTTTTACCCTAGTTTGTTATTATCTTTAAGGGTTAATGACCGTCATATTACTCCTTTACGTTGATTTATCTGTTTTTATAACATAAATGTCTGGCAACTTTTGTTCCAGGATTTTTGTTGTTCTTTTGCGGCAAATGTATGTGAGGAAATTGAAATGTAAAAAACGCATTCATTGTTATTACTGATACACGAAAGATGTGATAACGTCCCTGGCTGGTGAATGCCAGATTGGGGTTCGAATCAGCTCAAACTCGTTATTTCCCTTTGGTCACTGCAACCTCACCATGGTTGTGAGCTAAAGATGGAGCGTTTGTGAGAGCCTACAGGTCTATCTTTTGAGTCACCAGCAACCATTGCCTGGCCCTGCTTGGTCTTAGCATGGGTGGAGAGGGGGCTTGGGCGCTGATCATGTGTATATATGGTCAGTCTGCTTGATAGGGCAATGTCATTGTCCCTTGCCTCTGCCGTTCAGGAGTGGCCTTTAAACCTTTTAAAGGCAATTCAAACTGACACACCCAAATTGATCCTGGAACACAAGATTCCTTATTATTATTATTATTATTATTATTATTATTATTATTATTATTATTATTATTATTATTATTATTATTATTATTATAAGCTATTGTCAGTGTTGGGTTGAATTGGGTTGTCCACTTAAGGATTATTTTTCTCAAAGGGGTCCTGTTTCCTTTTCACTTGGGATGTTTTATGATAATCATGGGACTTGATTTTTCAGAGTGGTCAAGCACTCAAGAGATGGGATTCTGCATACGAATAAGGTCTCTCTCTCTCTCTCTCTCTCTCTCTCTCTCTCTCTCTCTCTCTCTCTCTCTCTCTCTCTCTCTCTCTCTCTCTCTCTCTCAGTCTGTTTAATCCGTCTAATAGATATATTAACCATGGGAAATTCTATGCTTGATAATTATGATACAGTTATATGACGTTTAGAACATTCTCTCTCTCTCTCTCTCTCTCTCTCTCTCTCTCTCTCTCTCTCTCTCTCTCTCTCTCTCTCTCTCTCTCATCGAGCAATCCAAGTGATCTGTGTTCGATTCTCTGCATTAGGGACCTAGTTACTGTTGTCGCTAGGGTAGTGAGTGAAACTCAAATGAAGAGTAAAATATACTAGTGTTCGTTGCTTCATCAGTCAGGGACGTTACCACATCGGCCACCACAACCACGAGTGTACCGGGATTAATGCAGGAAACTGCTTTCGTACCAAAGTTTCTACGGATTTACAAATGCGACTGTATACTATAGAATTTAAAGAAAAATATGCAACAAGTCCTTACTTTTCTCGGAAAAGAGACTTTGATCTCAAACCAAACCACTCTAAAAGTTCAGAACCAAACAAAAGTTTCTCTTTAATCTCTCTTTTCAAGTTCGGGATTTTTTATTTTAAAAGGGATATTTTAGTTTGTATCTATCCGATCGCATCTCATTATTTATAATGCTTAGTTCATATCCACAACTTGTTAGATAAGTAGGATCAAGTATACCCACACATACATATATATATATATATATATATATATATATATATATATATATATATATATATATATATATATATATATATATATATATATATATATATATATATATATATATATGTGTGTGTGTGTGTGTGTGTGTGTGTGTGTGCAAGTGTGTGTTTTTGTATATTTATACATACATACATAAATACATACATACATACATACAGTCAATATATATATGTATGAACACTGACACAGACACGTGTATTTACGTATACTATATATGTGTATATATATATATATATATATATATATATATATATATATATATATATATATATATATATATATATATGTGTGTGTGTGTGTGTGTATGTATGTATGTATGTATGTATGTATATTATATGGCACGCATAGAAAAAGCTAAAAATAGATAGATTAAAAGTATTTAAGAAAAGCGCTATTTTTGAATTACTTGGACAAAGTCCATGAAATAGCAGCGAATGTGGAAAGGCAAAAGTGTGATGGTCAGTTTTTAACTTGATTTTTAAGGCTATTAAGTTTATTTCCCCAAAGAGTTTCCGGGTAAAGAGATTTATCACTTGGGTAAACAGCAGCGGGGAAGATTTATATGGAATATGATGTGAAATGAATGAAATGGGAAAGGTTTATTGATGACAATTCGAAAGTAAATTTTTTTTAATTTATTAAGTTATTTTCAGAGCTGGACTGGATTTTGATTTTTCTTTTAAATCAAAGGTCGCTCATGAATGGCAGAGCCAAGGGACGGTGATATTATCCTACCGAGCAGGACAATACCCTGGAGACTGACCATATATACATATGATTAGCGCCCAAGCCCACTCTGCACCCAAGCTAAGACCAAGGAGGGCCAGGTAATGCCTGATGATGACTCAGCAGATAGGTCTATTGGCTTACCAAAACCCTCCATCCTTAGGTCACAAGGATGGTGAGGTTGTAGCGACCAAAGAAAATAACGAGTTTGAGCGGGACTCGAACCCCAGTCTGTCGTTCACCAGTCAGGGACGTTAAAATTGTATGATGAAGAGTAAGTGTCTGGTTTTATATATATATATATATATATATATATATATATATATATATATATATATATATATATATATAATATATATATATATATATATATATATATATATATATATATATATATATATATATATATATATATCACGCACAACTCTCCCCGTCCCTCTGGTAGGGAAGGGAGAAGGAGTGGTCATACCTTGGTGAGAGGAGCTGTGTGTGCGTCTGTGGACATATTTATCTAAATATTTATCCTTCATTTTTGACAGGTCGGTTACATTAGTTTATATATATATATATATATATATATATATATATATATATATATATATATATATAAATATATATATATATATATATATATATATATATATATATATATATATATATATATATATATATATATATATATATATATATGCAAATCATGTATTTTTCTCTTTTATTCAAACATACACGCACATATATATGTATATATAAATTATATACGAGTATGTATGTATGCATCATATACATGTATAGAACGATGGCTTTAGGTATGATTGACAAACTATGCTCGCGAAACTTTTAAGAAAATATCAGGGAATTCCGATACCCTGTCACAGCCTGTTTCTTCAAGGGCAAAGAAACTAAAAAATAAATATTACGAGATTGGATTTATTGCTCCGCTTGGATTCTATTGAAATTCTACACGACAGAAAGAAATGAAATGGAAATTTTTATATTTAAAGATATTCTTGGATATGAGTACGATGAAATGGAAAAATTTACCAATTCAGAAGGTAAAAAGAGAATATATAATATTTATAGGTTTTTGAATCTTGTTTTATTTCGGTGAATAATGCGATTCTTTTTACCAAGCTTAGAGTTTTAACAATATAGATAAATTCGTTCTTAAATTCCATATGAAATCTGTGAAGGGACATTTTATTACAAGGAACTATATAAAGAAGTATTAATACCAATCTTCCTGTATATTGGAAATTTTTATATTTAAAGATATTCTTGGATATGAGTACGATGAAATGGAAAAGTTTACCGATTCAAAAGGTAAAAAGAGAATATATATATTTATAGGATTTTCGAATCATGTTTTATCGGTAAATAATGCGATTCTTTTTACCGAGCGTAGAGTTTTAACAATATAGATAAATTCGTTCTTAAATTCCATATGAAATCTATGAAGGGACATTTTATTACAAAGAACTATATAAAGAAGTATTAATACTAACCTTCCTGTATATTGCCATGTTGTACATTTCATTATATTTTTAAATTAGATAAATATATCAGAATTTTACAGTAATTTATCAGAAATTTAATATGATTCATTTTTATATAGATTGATCATTATCATAATTTTTTGTGAAACAGCATTCATACCCACAATAAGTTTTCTCCTAATCGTTTGTAAATAATCTAGTAATCTGCTTGCTCCACTTATTCTATGACATCTCATCTTTTCTTCCTTCCCACTGTTATCCCTACATTAAGGGGTCGGTAGCCTGATGTGCCCTCTCCAATGCCTTCTACCAAAGGAATCCTCTTCCACCAAACCTCTTCTCTCCATATCATCCTTCATCTCGTCTCGCAATCTAATTCTCTGGCCCCTTGCTATCATCTCCCCCCTGAGAGGTTCCTCCCAAGCCCTCCTCATGCATCCCCGCCATCCATTCTCACCACGTGCCCACACCATCTCAGTCGTAACACTCTTGTCACATCTGTAATCTTTACTGCGCCTGCCTTTCTTATTTCATTTCCAATCTCATGACATCTCTTCTCTCAACCTGAAATTACCTGAAATATCTACTCCAAATACTTTAAGATACTGTTTTATTCCCTTCCATACTAACACTCACTGATCTATTTTCCGGGATTCAGTTTCTCGTTTAAAATTATCATTGCATACTTTAACTCAATTTTCTTTCCTTGGAAACACTCAAACTATCATTAGGCTCTACAGTTATGTCAGTTCTCAAACATCCTCCATTTCAAACTCAATTCTCGCCATATGGTTCTTTATTAGGACCACCTTTTGCACCTAAAATTGTTTCAGCACCATAAACTCCTACACCAGTTATACTACCATCTTAACATTGTAACACTCCCAGCACCATGCTCTTTATGCCATACTAGGGTACGTGACCCGTCAAAAATGACGGCTAAATATTTAGATAGAGGATATCACTAGATTTTCAGATCAAATTGCTGTAGATAAATAAAACGATTTTCTATATATGTTTAATTTCCTTATCAATTAGGACAACTTTTCTTATCATATTTTTTTGTCCACCGATTTTTTTTTCTATTATCCTTTTATTTGCGTTTACCTTTAGGAATGTAAATGGTAATATCACTATTTTTACAGTACAATAAACAAATAAATAAATAAAAAAGTAAAATGAACGTCTTGATATATTTATTAATTTTTTGTATATATTACGACTGACTTTTCCCATTATCATTGAAAATTTTTTACCATCTCTTTCTTTGTAAATTGTAAATTAATAGAATGCAATTTTTATTCTTATGTCCATTTCGTTCTATATAAATTGTAAATTTCTATAATTAATTTCTTATTTATTTGTTCATTTCCTTCTATGTAAATAGTAAATTTCTAGAATTCATTTCTTATTTATTTGTTTATTGCCTTCTATATAAATAGTAAATTTCTATAATTAATTTCTTATTTATTTGTTCATTTTCTTCTATCTAAATTGTAAATTACTTAAATTAATTTTTTTATTCACTTGTCCATTTCCTTCTATATAAATAGTAAATTACTAAAATAATTCTTTTAGTCATTTGTCCATTTCCTTCTACGTAAAATGTAAATTACTAGAATGCAATTTTTTTGTTTTTGTTTATTTCGTTCTATGTATAAAATTAATTTTTTATTCATTTGTTCATTTCCTTCTATGTAAATAGTATATTACCAGAATTCATTATTTTATTAATTTGTCCAGTTCCTTCTATATAAATAGTTCATTACTAGAATTCTTTGCCAGAGTGGATTTTGGCGAATTTGAAATTACGTTCCGCGAAAATCTCAGCCTTTCAAACCTTCTTCTGGAATGTGTGGCATCTTCGACTCTGGCTTCTTAGTTCGGTAAAATTTGAATGGGTTCCAATTCCTAAGGGCTTAATTTGATTCTGTAGTTTGGCGTAAAATGATAATTAATAAGAATATATGCCTAGTACTTTAAGCCGATATTATTATTGTTGTTGTTGTTGTTGTTGGTATTTTTATAATTATTATCATTATTGTTGTTGTTAGAAGGTTATATTTTACCCCTTCCTATCTAAAATTTTAATCGTAGAGTAATGAAACTTGAAAATTAATTGTTATGTAAAAAGATGGAAATATCAAATTTTAAAGGTCAAGTTTAAAGGTCAAGGTCACGGTCAAGTAAAATGTCCAATTCACGTAACCAGCCGTAAGTTTTGAAATCGTTGTCACAGAGACTTCAAACTTGGTTGATCTTTGAGTGTATGAAAATCCACGCCAATTAATACTTGTTAAGGTCAAAGGTCAAGGTCAAGATCGAGCAAAAGGTCGAGAAATAAACTGCCACGGGGGAGGTATGCGCTCTACTGAGTGCCCCTCTAGTTATAATAATATTTTACATGGCTTTCGTTAAAATGTGCCCTACAACTTTAAATAAAACTACTAAATGATTAAGTTTTGGAAGGTCAAAGACAAAGTCAAGGTCAAGGTCGAGCAAAAGGTCGAGAAATAACCTGCCGCGGCGGAGGTATGAGCTCCACTGAGTGCCCCTCTAGATGTAATAGCAGAAACAAATCATTCACCAATTCGTTTCTTAATTTACAAAGACTTTTCGGAAGCTTTGAGATATAAAGATATAAAGACATTCTTCACAGCGTGAAATTACTGTAGAGGAGGCTTGCTTCTCTTACAAAGGGAACAGGAAGGGAATCAATACCTTTTCTGGAAATGAGAGGTAGCTTGCCTAGACAGAGGAATTCTATTTATTCTATTTTAGCGCGTGGTTTTCAGTATTCTGTTACAGACGAGAGAGAGAGAGAGAGAGAGAGAGAGAGAGAGAGAGAGAGAGAGAGAGAGAGAGTCATATTATTCTACTCCTAATATCTGAATTCGCTTTACTTCGGGATCAGAAATCCAAGAGTATAATATATTATCATATGTGTGTATATATGATAAAATTATATGATATAATTATTAAATGTGTATATATATGTATGAATATATACTGTATATATATATATATATATATATATATATATATATATATATATATATATATATATATATATATATATTTATAGTCTACTGTATATACAAAATCAAAACTTCAGTTTCGCAGTGCATTTAAAAGTTGGTCAATTTATTTTTTTCTTATTTCCCTAACAAATGTTCAAAATTAATTTACATTAACTAAATCTGCATGGCAATAATCACAATTTTATTTTTCGAAAATATAGAATATAGAACAGTTTCCCATGCATTAATACATCTATCCGATCCATTCCTTTTACAATGATTTATTATACTCCTTTTTTCGCTATATATCTATGAATAACAGAGCAAAAACATAAACGCGAAGTTGCGTGTGTACGAAAAATATTTATAATTGGCAATAGTAAATTGGTTAAAAACAAAAGCCTCTATTGGATGTTATACAGTCTGTAACCTTCGTATTAAGAACCCTATTTTTTCCTTACGTTTTTCAGTTTCTCAATCCTTACATTGGCATCAATAAGTCGTTTAAAGAAATCTCAATTAAATCCTATTTTTATTAATGAATAATATCCATTCATTAACAATTAAATCCCATTTTATCAATGAATAATAACTATTCATTAAGTTTCCCTCTGGTAATGAATAGGTCCTTTTCAACCTGCATGTAACTCACTATAGTTACGAGACTCAAAACTCGAAAGAAATTTCCCCAAATATTTTCCAGAATCCTGGATGACAATAGTCTGGCAATTCCATAAAAGTTGAAGAAACGAGAACATTTTCATGCAATGGTCCTATTGTAGGCATTGCTTTGTGCAAACTGAAAGACCTGGCATTTCACGAAATGTTTCATCTTCATCTTTTGAAAATACAATAGTAAATTGAACGTTTTTTTTTTCGTGATTTGTGGAATACCAATTGAGAATTAGCCTCCGGAAGTTGGGTTTTCATCCTTGTTTGTGTGTTTGTTGTTTCTTTGTGAACAGCGTCCTGGCCACAATTTTAATAGTTGAGTAATGAAACGTGCAGGGATTAACTGTTATGCTAAAAGCTGGAAATGATGAAATTTTTGAAGGTCAAAGGTCAAGGTTACGGTCAAGCAAAATGTCCAATTGACGTAATCAGCCATAAGTCTGGACACAGTTTCACAAACTTCAAACTTGGTTCATATTCGAGTGTATGAAGATGCACGCCAATTTTTCCATCTTAAGGTCAAAGTCAAGGTCGAGCAAAAGGTCGAGAAATCTGATGTCGCGGCGGAGGTCTGCGCTCTGCTGAGGGCCCCTCTAGTTTCATTTTTGATTGTTCTTGATATTAATCATTATTCAAGTCCTCTGCAGAGGTACAGTGGTAACGTGTTCGCCTAGTATTTTCATGGCGGCAGATCGATCCCAGCCTAGGACCGTGGGTTTAAGCTGTTTACTGGGGAGGCCACTGCTGAGGTTTGGCACCACAGTGGGGGGCTGGACTTGCCCGGCCGACGTTCTAGTGAGCATCTATGAAAGGTTTAAAGACCGTTCATGAATGGCAGAGGCAAGGGATAGTGACATTGCTCTAGCAAGCAGGACATTGCCCTAGAGACTTACCATATATACATATGATCAGCCCCCAAGCCCCTCGCCACTCAAGCTCGGCCCAGGGAGGGCCAGGCAATTGCTGCTGATGACTCAGAAGGTAGACCTATAGGTTCCTTTAAACAACCCATCCTTAGTTCATAAGGATGGTGAGGTTGCAGCCACCAAAGGCACTAACAAGTTCGATCGGGACCCGAACCCCAGTCTGGCGATCACCAGGCAAGGACGCTACCACCAGGTCCCCTCAAGCCTGATAAAACTGGAACTGAAACCAGATAACCTCCACCTTCAGCATAAAATGACAGCCCCTTTTGATATATTGCATTTGTTATAGGTCACTTAACGAGAAATGCAGGGTAAATTTGACAGGCCGAGAGAGGATAAATGGGAAACAGTTAATTTGCAAATATGATGAAAAATAAAGCAGGTCATTTAGAGGAAGCCTCTGTTGTAAAAATATAGGACAGAAGGCTTGTTTAAAGGTCACTCATTAATGGCATAGGCAAGGGATACTGACAATGCCCTAGAGACTGTTCATATGTACATATGATATGTGCAAAAGCCCCTTCTCCACCCAAGCTAGGACCAAGGAGGGCTAGACAATGGCGGGTGATGACTCAACAGTTAGACCTACAGGCTCCCCCAAAACCCCCCATCCCTTGTACAAAAGGGTCTCGAACCCCAGTCCAGCAGATCGACAAGCTTAGACGTTCCCGATATACTAAAACAATATAAACTCGTTTATATTATAGAATAATGATAAGTGGTATGGAAGAGCAAGGAACATATGGGTATGCCCTTCAAGATGTTTTCGCCACTTTTAATTCATCCTTAACTTTGGAATTAAGAAGTGAAAGAGCCCGGGACTATGTTTAATTTTTATCCACGGGATCACCCCTATAAAATGCCTCTTTGTAAAAGGTAGAATGTGCTACACGACCTTGTCTCCCCGAACCTGGCCTAAAGTCTATAATCCTATGTAAAGAAAGTGGAGGAAAGCACCTTTAGGCAAGTTCATTTCAAAGGACTTAAAAGGATTTGGTGAGAGCCGGAATGGTAAGACCTGTCTTCGTCTATTTAAAATACATTTTAAGGTCTTGGAAATAGAATATTACACAAACACTTACGTGAGTGCGCACACACACACACACACACACACATATATATATATATATATATATATATATATATATATATATATATATATATATATACATATACATACATACATACATACATATGTATATATACATTAAGATACACAATTTTCTGTGTATTTATGATAAATGAAATAACTCACAGTGTATGAAAAATGAAATTCATTTCTTTCGAAGGGACCATCTCCCTTCCTCTTCAGTTTTCTGAAGAGGAAGTGAAATGGTCCCTTCGAAAGCTAAATAAATTTATTTTTTTCAATACATTGTGGGTTATTTTATATATATATATATATATATATATATATATATATATATATATATATATATATATATGTATATATGTATATATGTGTGTGTATGTTTGTGTATATATATACAGTCATCCTCCTCAGCCGTTACTACTCCATTGCGGAACGAAAGCCTCAGACATATCCTTCCACTTGCGTTTGTTTATGGTCTTTCTATGCCAATATATATATACATATATATATATATATATATATATATATATATATATATATATATATATATATATATATATATATATATATATATATATATATGTGTGTGTGTGTGTGTGTGTGTGTGTGTGTGTGTGTGTGTGTGTGTGTGTGTGTGTGTGTGTGTGTGTGTTTGCAACATCAGTTTCTTTCCCCTAATTGACATGACAGCTAAAAATCCACTTCTTCAGAAAACCTTATTCTGGCAAAAGATAATAAATCAACAATATTCGTCATTCATCTCCATCTTGCAACACAATTTCTCCCTTCCTGCATATCAATATCCTTTCATTCCACCTTTCCATAACGTCTTCCACTCCAATTATTCACCATTTCATTGTTCTTCCTCTTCACTTCCTTTTCCAATACTTCGACGTGTAGACTTTTTTGCTTACCATTTTACTGGGCCCTTACTCACTCCACTATGGTCAAATAATTTCTAAGGATTGTAATCCTTTTCGTCAGTGGTTTAGTTATGCCTTTATCAGATTCTTCTTCTTCTTCTTATTCCTCCTCTTCTTCTTCTTCTTATTATTATTTATTATTATTAATAGCTAAATTACAACCCTAGCTGGAACAAGGGCTCCAACAAGGAAAACAGCCGTTGATATATATATATATATATATATATATATATATATATATATATATATATATATATATATATATATATATATATACATATATATATATATATATATATATATATATATATATATATATATATATATATCCTTTGGATTGTGATTGGCTTATGTGGTAACGTCCCTGAGTGGTAATCGCTAGACTGCGGTTCGAGTCCAACTCAAACTCGTTTGTTGATTAGTCGCTGCAACCTCACCATCCTTTTGAGCTAAGGTTGTGGGAGCCAATAGGTCTATCTGCTGAGTCATCAGGAGCCATTGCCTGGCCCTCTTTGGTCCTATCTTGGGTGGATAGGGGCTTGTGCGCTGATCATGTGTATATATGGTCTGTCTCTAGGAGTTTAGGGCATTCTCCTGCTTGATATGGCAATGTTACTGTACCTTGCCTCTGCCATTCATGAGCGGCCTTTAAAGCTTTTTATACCTGGCGTTGACAAGACAAAAATTAGTTATATCAAGTAATAGACAACCTCTTGGACAAGAAGAGATTTGAATTGAACCCAGGTGTAATGAAATGGGCCATTTATTGGACAAAAAACAATTTATTCTTTTATCCCTTAAAGAATGTGGGAAAACTTCCCTCCCCCATGCCTTTTATGAGAGAGAGAGAGAGAGAGAGAGAGAGAGAGAGAGAGAGAGAGAGAGAGAGAGAGAGATTTTACCATTGCATTGTTATATAGCCTATATGTCTACTTGTGTACGTGACTAATAAAAAAAAAGAATGACGGCTAAATACTTAGGTAGATATGCACACTCACAAGCCAACGTACATCCTTCTCATCTAGGTATGACCCCTCTCTCTCCCTTCTACCTGTGGAGATAACTTAACCTGACCGGAAATATTATCATCATCATCAACCGTTTTTAGTCCACTGCAGAACAAAGGTCCCAGACTTGTCCTTCCACGCGTCGGTTTATAGTCTTTCTGGGCCAATCCCTCCTTGGAAACTTTCTTAGTTATTCAATCCGTCGTCGTCTTTTCCTTCGCCTGCTTCTTATAAAATCTCTATGGATCCATTCGATTATTCTTAATGTCTATCTATTGTCTGTCATTCTCCTTGTATGTCCTGCCCATGTCCATTTCTTTTACTTACATGTTAGAATATCCTCTACTTAAGTTTGCTCTCGTATCCATGTTGCCCTTTTTCTGTCTCTTAGTATTATTCTCATCATTATTCTTTCTATCGCTCTTTTAGTTGTAACTAGTTTATGTTCTAAGGCTTTGATAAGGCTCCAAGCTTTTGATGCATAAGTTAATACTGGTAGGACCATTTCATGAAATACTTTTCTTTTTAGAGAAAGGGGCATTTTACTTTTCATAATTTCATTTTGTTCACCAAATTCTCTCCTTTCCCAAGTTCGGTTTTGTGTTCTGGAGAAGCATTTACTGTGTGTACTAAGTACGTATATTCATGTCCTTCAACTTTAACTCTAAAAATGTTCATGTGCGTCTAAAACGTATCTCACCATCTATACATTGAAAACGTTTCGAAGAAAAGAATTATCATATACCCCTTACACGGATCTATTTACTCTTGCTAATGGAAAAGTATATAGATTTTTCGTATCCAATTCAATCCCTTGAAAGAGACCGGGAATATATATATATATTTGTAAAGGATGTCATTATCGTCAATTTCCGTCTTTTTATCTGGAATGGAAAAATAATTCTTTTACTTACTAGGAAAAAACGTTTGGAAATGTCCAAGGCCGTGAGAAATATATCAATGATATTCTGTTCAATGCCGATATGATACACCCTCTTTCAAATCAGTTATATTTCATGTTTATGTAAATATTTTTTTTGTGTTTTGCGATTTGAATATTTTTCTCTTGCGTAGGTTTTTTTTTTTTGGGGGGGGGAATCTTATAGGTTTATTTTTATTCTTAAAATATGTATATTTATTGTCCGTGTGAATATTTATTCATATTATTATTATTATTATTATTATTATTATTATTATTATTATTATTATTATTATTATTACTTGCTAAGCTACAATTCTAGTTGGAAAAGCAGGATGCTATAAGCCTAGGGGCTCCAACAGGGAAAATAGACCAGTGAGTGAAGGAAACAAGGAAGAAATGAGATATTTTAGGAACAGTAGCAACATTAAAATGAATTTTTCCCATATAAACTATAAAAACTTTAACAAAACAAGAGGAAGAGAAATAAGATAGAATAGCGTCCCCGAGTGTACCCTCAAGCTAGAAAACTCTAATTTAATGGCAATTTTAACCATATCTTCCTCTTCTTCTTTTCTTCTTTTTATGTCTTTTTCTTCTTTTTCTTCCTTTTCGTCTTTTGTTCTTCCATTTCTTCTTTCTTCTTCCATTCCTTCTTATTCTCCCTTTTCTTCTTTTTTCTTCTATTACTTCTTTTTTTCTTCCTTTTCTTATATTTTTCCTTTCCTTCCTTTTCTTATTTTTTCATTTTCTTCTTTTTGTCTTTATCCTTATTATCTCTTGTCAACAGTTATTATTATTGTTATTATGATGATGATGATGATTATTATTATTATTATTATTATTATTATTATTATTATTATTATTATTATTATTATTATTATTATTCTAAGTATTTTATTGAAAACTTTATGAGTAATGCAAGAACACATTTACTGTTTACAATTTCATAAATGTTCATTTCTTTTCTTGTAGGTGATTTATTTCCTTGTTTCCTTTACTCTCTGGGCTATTTTTTCCTGTTGGAGTCCTTGGGCTTATAGCATCCTGCTTTTCCAATTGGGGTTATAACTTAACTTATAATAATAATAATAATAATAATAATAATAATAATAATAATTAGAGGGGCACTCAGTAAAGCGCAGACCTCCGCCGCGGAAGCTTATTTTTCTAATTTTTGTTCAACCTTGACCTTTGACCTTAACATGTATTAATTGACGTGGATTTTCATACACTCAAATATGGACCTATGTATGAAGACTGTGACAACGATTTCTAAACCTATGGCTTATTACGTGAATTGGTCATTTTTCTTTACCTTTGACCCTGACCTTCCAAAAATAATCATTTCCAGCTTTTTACACAGTAGCTTATCCCTGCAAGTCTCATTGCTCTACGATTAAGATTGAATAATTTTCATCTTTTTACACATTAGTTTTTCCCTTTTTTACACAGTAGTTTATCCCTGAAAGTCTCATTGCTCTACGATTAAAATTGAATAGTTTTCAGCTTTTTACACAATAGTTTATCCCTGCAAGTCTCATTGCTCTACGATTAAAATTGAATAGTTTTCAGTTTTTTACACAGTAGTTTATCCCTGCAAGTCTCATTGCTCTACGATTAAAATTGAATAGTTTTCAGTTTTTTACACAGTAGTTTATCCCTGCAAGTCTCATTGCTCTACGATTAAAATTGAATAGTTTTCAGCTTTTTACACAGTAGTTTATCCCTGCAAGTCTCATTGCTCTACGGTTAAAATGGAATAGTTTTCAGCTTTTTACACAGTAGTTTATCCCTGCAAGTCTCATTGCTCTACGGTTAAAATGGAATAGTTTTCAGCTTTTTACACAGTAGTTTATCCCTGCAAGTCTCATTGCTCTACGGTTAAAATGGAATAGTTTTCAGCTTTTTACACAGTAGTTTATCCCTGCAAGTCTCATTGCTCTACGGTTAAAATGGAATAGTTTTCAGCTTTTTACACAGTAGTTTATCCCTGCAAGTCTCATTGCTCTACGGTTAAAATGGAATAGTTTTCAGCTTTTTACACAGTAGTTTATCCCTGCAAGTCTCATTGCTCTACGGTTAAAATGGAATAGTTTTCAGCTTTTTACACAGTAGTTTATCCCTGCAAGTCCCATTGCTCTACGATTAAAATGGAATAGTTTTCAGCTTTTTACACAGTAGTTTATCCCTGCAAGTCTCATTGCTCTACGGTTAAAATTGAATAGTTTTCATCTTTTTACACAGTAGTTTATCCCTGCAAGTCTCATTGCTCTACGATTAAAATTGAATAGTTTTCAGCTTTTTACACAGTAGTTTATCCCTGCAAGTTTCATTGCTCTACGATTAAAATTGAATAATTTTCAGCTTTTTACACTATAGTTTATCCCTGCAAGTCTCATTACTCTACGATTAAAAGTGTGGCCAGGAAGCTGTTCACACACACAAACACCGGGTAAACATAACCTCCTTCCACCCTCGTTGGCAGGGGTGATAATAATAATAATAATAATAATAACTGTGCGAACTGTCTAATAGAAATTGCCTGAACTCCATAATCACTTCCGGAACGACATATTTCTTGGAACCTGTTTATTTTCGATATTTGTCACGTTCGATCTACTTCTGGAGATTTGCATCTAATCTCCCCTTGCTCGTTACGTCCTTGCCCGAGTAAGTCTAACTAATACTGGTAATCCCAAGTTCCCCTGTGGGCTGAGCAGACTTATATATCTTTCTGGTTGATAGACAAACACACGCTGCTTCATACGTAATGTAGTCCAGCTTTGTTGACGGAGGTAGATAGCGGCGATGTATAAACGTATTGATTTGGGAACTGGAATACTGTATGATTTTAACGCTGTTTTTGATATTTTGAATATATTAATTTTTTTATATCTTGGATCTATCAATATTTTTATATCTTGAATCTATCATATTGTTGATATCTTAAATCTGTCATGTTTCTGATATCGTAAAACTGTCATGTTTTGTTACCTGAAATCTGTCATGTTTTTATATAAAACTGTAATGTTTTTGATATCGTAAAACTGTCATGTTTTGTTATCTTAAATCTGTCATGTTTTTGATATCATAAAACCGTCATGTTTTTGATATCGTAAAACTGTCATGTTTTGTTATCTTAAATATGTCATGTTTTTGATATCATAAAACTCATGTTTTGTTATCTTAAATCTGTCATGTTTTGATATCATAAAACTTGTCATGTCATGTTTTGTTATCTTAAATCTGTCACGTTTTGTTATCTTAAATCTGTCATGTTTTGATATCATAAAACTTATCATGTCATGTTTTGATATCATAAAACTTATCATGTCATGTTTTGTTATCTTAAATCTGTCATGTTTTGATATCATAAAACAGTCATGTTTTTGATATCGTAAAACTGTCATGTTTTTGATATCGTAAAACTGTCATGTTTTGTTATCTTTAATCCATCATGTGTTTGATATCTTGAATCTATCATGTTTCTGATATCTTAAATTTATCATGTGTGATATTTTGGATCTATCATGTGTTTGATATCTTAAATCTGTCATGTTTTGGACGTATTGATTTGGAAACCAGAATTCTGTATGATTTTAACGTTGTTTTTGATATTTTGAATATATCAATTTTTTTTTGTATCTTGGATTTATCATGTGTTTGATATCTTACATCTGTCAGGTTTTTTATATCTTATAGCTTTCATGTTTTTGGTATCTAAAATCTATCATGTTTTTGATATCTTAAATTTATAATGTTTTTTCATATCTTAAAGCAGTCATGCTTTTGATATCGTGAATTTATATGTTTATGTTATTTTATATCTTAAATCATCATGTTCTGTTATTATATATTTATCATGTTTTTGATATCTTAAAAATCTTAAAACTATGATGTTTATATCTTAAGTCTATCATGTTTTGGTATCTTAAATCTATCTGGTTTTGTTATCTTGAATCTATCATGTTTTGTTATCTTGAGCCTATCGTGTTTTTCATATCTTAAATCTATCATGCTTTTGATATCCTATATTTATCCAGTTTTTGATATCGTAAATCTCATATTTTTTAAATTTTGAAAGTATCATGTTTTTGATATCTTGAATCTATCATGTTTTGTGATATCTTAAATCAACCATGTTTTGTTATATCTTAAATCTATCATGTTTTTGATATCCTAAGTCTCATATTTTTTATATCTTAAATCTATCATATTTGATATCTTAAATCTATCATATTTTGTATCTTAAATCTATCATATTTTGGATATCTTAAATCTATCATATTTGATATCTTAAATCTATCATATTTGATATCTTAAATCTATCACGTTTTTGATATCTTAAGTGTGTCATATTTTTTATATCTTAAATCTATCATATTTGATATCTTGAATCTATCATGTTTTTTATATCTTAAATCTCTCATAGTTTTGATATCTTAAATCAAACATAACCCATTTCCATTTTGAAAACCAGGATTTTTAGTTATAGGGAAATGCATGCATCGGTGCTGGAAATTTTTCTACATAAACTCCTTTTTGCCGATTGGCTTCAGAAAATTCTAACATTATCTTCATTGTCTGATCGATCAAGATATTTTGTTTAAACATCCGAACATTTTTACCTATTTAAATCTCAAACTATAAAGGAGAATTAATATATATGTTAGGTATAGAATTAATATGAATTGAAATTTTACTTTTTCATCAGCTGAATTTTGATACGATATTCGGCGACCAGGATTCTCGACAGTGTCCAAGAATTCTTGTTCCAAGTCGTATGTTTGTGACCTAGGCTTTTATAAAGTCATAAAAGCAAAATTATGCTTTATTGCACAGTAATTGTGTTAAATATGTTTTAGTATCAACACTGATGTTATTTACTTTTAAATCAGTTTTCAATTTGGCATTCGTTTTTCCACTCATTTCCTCAACTGACGATTAATACTTAGGATCTAGGAATTCTTTACAAAATATTCAAGGTAATAATTGGTTATAAAATTTGAGTATAGGAAGATCATCAATTAACATTAATGGGGCTACATTGATTATTATTTGAGAGAAAAGGTACAAAGTAGAGTTATTTAGATTTGTGTGTATTTGAGTATATTTGGTGGTCTATTGGGAACATCCTTGTCAGTTGATCGCAGAAACTAGGGTTCGAGTCCTGCTCAAACTCGTTAGTTCCTTTGGTCGTTGCAATCCCATAATCCTTGAGAGCTAAGGATGTAGATTTCGGCCAGCCCATAGTCTATCTGCTAAGTCATCAGCAGCCATTGCCTGGCCCTCCTTGGTCCTACCTTGGGGGGAGAGGAGCTTGGGCACTGATCATATGTATATATGGTCAGACTAGTTTATTCCCCTGCTTGCTAGGGCAATGTCACTTCCCCTTGCCTCCGCCATTCACGAGAGACCTTTAAAGTAAAGTAAGAAAATTCTAGGGAATCTTTTCAATAAAATATATGAAAATTCTAAGTAAGCTTTTTTTCAAATACAACTGAAAACACAGCAAATGCCATTTCTGTTGCACGAACCATATGGAAACACCCCTTTAGCCTAATTAACATTGGATACTGGTATTACTTATAGCGTTGGTTCCTTCGATTTGCATTTTAGGGGAGAGAAATTGTCACCTCATCAGAGTTTCTGTTTATTTGTCCGTTGCCAACAAGGGTGGACTTCGTATTGCTTTGCGCGTTTTCTTTTATTTCTATTAGGGAGATATTTCTATAGTTTCCATATGATACTGTAGATTATTAGGCGTTGTTGTATGCCTTTCTTCAGGTTATATGTAATGATTTTTTAATTATATTGTATTGATGTACATAATATATGTATTTCTCCGTCTATGTTTTATATGTATAGGCCTATATATATGTATATGTGTATATATATATATATATATATATATATATATATATATATATATATGTATATATATATATTCACAGTACATATATAATTATATATATATATATATATATATATATATATATATATATATATATATATATATATATATATATATATCTTCCTCCTGTAAAATAGAGAGCAAGTACATAATTATTTATTTTTTCCTGTCACGGTTAGAGGCATGACCAAAAGCATGATTACTTGGTCTCTTCCAGTCCCTCGCGTTGGGGGGGGGGGAGTAGTCATATGGCAGATGGGGTTACCCGGAAAGGTAGTTACGAAAAGGGTAGAGGATGGGAAGGGTTGAATCTGAGTGTGTGTGCATATATATCTAAATATTTAGCCGTCCTTTTTGACAGGTAGCGTACACAAGTGTTTGTTTGTTCGTTTGTTTGCTTACTGGCCTCTAGGGGTTATACCACAATTTTCTGTTTCAGCGTGGAACAATTGTGGTTAGGAACCTATTCTTACAACAAACACACACACAAACAAACATACTAACAGGGGGTAAAACATAACCTCCTTCCAACTTCGTTGGCGGAGGTAATTAGCATATCCTGTGATATTACAGGCTGGCATTCACAGGTACATATCGTGTATATACGTAGCCTACTGTTTCAATTTCCCATGAACGGATAAACAATAAAACTTATAAGCAGAACACCACAGGATTTGCAATGCTTGCTTACCAGAATGCATGAAATATCACACGAGGTTGGCCTGAAGATAAATAAAAGAATGACAGAGATGATGAGAACGGAGTATGCAACGGAAGATGAAAAATCATTGGAAGGAGAAAGGATTAATGAGGTAGAATCATCAAAGTATTTTGGAATTATGATCTCCAGTCCAGGTTCTTTAGAATTAGAGTTTAGTGAAAGATTGAAAAAAGCAAATCAGACAGTGGCTAGGTTAAGCAAAATTTGGAAATCAAATCACCTGAAATGATAAAAATCAGACTATGGATAACTGATCATTCGATAGACATGGACTTATGGTAAATTCCAGCGATCAAAGCTTCATGGAAAATGCGTTCCATTTGACTCGCATAACTTCAAACGAAAATGTCAGCTTCCAGCAGCCAATGATTTCAAAAATACTGCTATGAACTTCGATTAACTAAGGGAGAAATTATTTCCTGATAGCTGAGCCTAAAATGAAATATGCTACCCAATATGAGGTAATGGAATGAAATTTTTTTTTCATGACCTAGTTTGACATTAAAGCCAGTAAAAACGAAATTAGTCGTTAAATGAAGAAAATCTAATTTGTAATTCGTTTATGAATTGTTCAAATCTCGCTTTGCTATGTCATAGATAGATGTATTTCAACTAGAGGATAGGAAATCGTTTAAAATGTGCTGACATTTGGAATTTTGAAAGAGGGAGAGGGTATTTTTTGGTTTATGTAATAGTTTTTTTTTTTTATTAATTTTTTTACATTGTTTTTTTTTTTTATTCTTTTATGTAGGTTTACTTTTCGAATTTGTGAGCTATTAGACTTTCTATATTTATGGTTCTTTGTAATTTTTTAATATTATTGATAATACTAGTAATGATGATAATGTAATTATTATTATTATTATTATTATTATTATTATTATTATTATTATTATTATTATTATTATTATTATTATTGTCAAAATACTTGCTCAGGTATGATATGTCCGTCCTTGCCCATTAATCAAGAGAGAAGGCAGAAGTTAGAATAATGATTGGAATGATAGATAATTCCGTTTCCAGGAAATGATGGACAGCATATCCGACACCATCTCTCTCTCTCTCTCTCTCTCTCTCTCTCTCTCTCTCTCTCTCTCTCTCTCTCTCTCTCTCTCTCTCTCTCTCTCTCTGAGGATGACATTTATGCAACTGTTATATATCTGATATTGGTGACATTGACGTTTTGGTGTTCTTAGGCTTAGTGGGGAAATGCGTTATATATATTTTCTGGGGCGGTTTAATAGAAAACACAGTTGTAGTAGATACATCTCCTGTTTGTAATAAAGAGCAAGTGTCTGGTTATATATATATATATATATATATATATATATATATATTTACTGTATATATATGTACGTATATATATATATATATATATATATATATATATATATATATATTATATATATATATTTACTGTATATATATGTATATATACTGTATATATATTTATATATATATATACATATATATATATATATATATATATATATACTGTATATATATGTACGTATATATATATATATATATATATATATATATATATATATATATATATATATATATATATATATATATATATATATATGTGTGTGTGTGTGTGTGTATATATATATATACTGTATATATATATGTATATATATATGTATATATATGTATATATATATATATATATTTACTGTATATATATGTACGTATGTATATATATATATATATATATATATATATATATATATATATATATATATATATATATATATATATATATATATATATATATGTATGTGTGTGTGTATATATACTGTATATATATGTACTGTATATATATATATATATATATATATATATATATATATATATATATATATACATACTGTATATATATATATTTATATATACTGTACATATGAATATATATATATATATATATATATATATATATATATATATATATATATACCGTATATATATACATACGTATGTATATATATATATATATATATATGTGTGTGTGTGTGTGTGTGTGTGTGTGTGTGTGTGTATACGTATCTTTTCGATCACGCTCAGCTTTTCCCGTCCTTCGTGTAAAGGGAGAGGGAGTAATCATACCTTGGTGAAAAGTGGATGCGCACAAGTACAAATACAAGTACACACCAGTACTTTAAAAATAATCGTAATATAAATATGTTGTTTTTGAACAACATTACGCAAAAACTACTGAACCAATTTCAACTAAACTTGTTGGGCATGTGAGGTATGATCCAAGAAAATATCCATTAGATTTTTAAGAAAATACATCGAAGTACCAGTACGCAGTGGAGTTAAGAGCAAACTTAGACTGCTTGGCGTGGCGAAGGCAAGCTCTCTACTGGACGCTCTCTAGTTAGATAATGTATTTGTGCTTAAAGACAACATATCTCCAGTTAGTTTTTATATGACGAAAAGT
>NC_090765.1:60693403-60695903 GCF_036898095.1 Palaemon carinicauda | reverse complement strand
CCCAGCGAGTCGGTGCAAATGTGCCTCACTAAAAAAAATTACTATAGATATCCATTGTATGACCCTTAATGAGCATAGTTCGCTTATTCATTTTCTTCTGCCTTTATAAAGTAGAGAATTTATTCCCATCTAACGGGACAATTCAATGTGGTATCATTTTATCATCGATAAACATTTATAACAAGAAATCGTTACTTCACGATCGCTATTAAGTAAATGTTCACTTCGAAGGGGTTGTATTACGAGAGGTTCAACTTACGATCATATGATATATATAAGCCATCCATTACAGCACTTAAGGTATATTATAGATTCATAATCATCCCTCTAATATTTTATTTTAAAAGTCATTTTTCACATATCTATCTATCTACCTAATGTGTATATATATATATATATATATATATATATATATATATATATATATATATATATATATATACATATATATATGTATATATATGTATATATATATATATATATATATATATATATATATATATATATATATATATATATATATATGTGTGTGTGTGTGTGTGTGTGTGTGTGTATATCCATTTCTGAGTGGGGATACCTTAACGAGGTGAAAGGATTTGTGCATTGCCATGATCAGGAAAGCTGTACTAATCAGGGATACCCATAGTCTCCCACCATCGCCAATGTGCGCTGGCCAGCCGGGTGATAAAAATGGCCAAACCCAAGACATGATTAAAGACATGTCTGAGGTCTTTGGCTTGCAACGAACTAGAAACGGCTGTATTTGTTGTTGTTGTAGTATCTATCTATCTATCTATCTATATATATGTGTGTATATATATATGTGTATATATATATATATATATATATATATATATATATATATATATATATATATATATATATATATATATATAATATATATGTATGCATATATATGCATATATGCATTTATATATATATATATATATATATATATATATATATATATATATATATATATATATATATATGCATATATATGTATATATATATATATATATATATATATATATATATATATATATATATATACATTGACTATGTTACTGTTTATACATGTGTATTGGTGTGTGTGTCTGTGCCTGTGTTGAGGTGACTGTATTCTAAATGTCACCAGTATGTTAAGAATAGTAATCTCAAATTTCATTGTGCAATTTAACTTTACTCTCCTTACTATTGAGGTCTTCTGACGTCACCACAGTATCAAGAGATGGCGCACCATTGCTAAATCTTTTGTTAAAAAAAAAAAGAACTTTTTAAAACTTTTTATATTTACCCACAAGTTTGCAAAGTAACTCTTAAGGTTATCTGTACTGTTTTATTGGAGAATATAATAAATTTTCTTGATTTTTGTACATTAGAATTCTGAGTATACTCGATTTAATTTCATTGCTGCTTATTTGTACTTAATTCATATTCAAGATTTGCCAGCAATTACATATTCATGCGATGTATTTTACTGTATGATGTTTGATTTTAGATATACATGTATTTCGTACATACCAGCTATACATTTTCCTCTATCATAAATGACTTGAATATACATGTATTTCGCACCTACATGTCATGTATTTTCCTCTATGATGTATGAATTTTAGATATACAAGTGTTTCGTACATACAAGCTATACATTTCCCTTTATGATGTATGACTTTTGAATATAAATGAATTTCGTTCATACATGCGATGAATTTTCCTTTATGTTGTACGAGATTTTGATATCCATGCATTTCGCACATACATGTCATGTATTTTCCTTTATGGTGTATGACTCTTAGATATACATGTATTTCGCACATACATGCTATACATTTCTCTTTATGATGTATGACTTTTGAGTGTACATGCATTTCGTACATACAGTACATGCAATGCATTTTCCTCTATAACAAATGACTTGAATATACATGTATTTCGTTCATACACTTTTTTGTTGACCAGGCGGACATAGTCTTTTTATAGTTTATTTATGACATATTTGTTTTTGATGTTGTTAATAGTTTATATATGACATGTCTGTTTTGACGTTGTTACTTTTTTTTTAGAATGAATTATTGTTAATTTGTTCTCTTCATTTATTTATTTCCTTATTTCCTTTCCTCACTGGGCTATTTTTCCCCGTTGGAGCCCCTGGGCTTATAGCATCTTGCTTTTCAAACTAGGGTTGTAGCTTGAATATTAATAATAATAATACTGTTTGATGCATACCTTTAATTTGAACATAATTGTATTTTGCATGTTTTTCTCTTTGAAAAAGCCAACTTGAAATTCACGCTGATGTCTCCTCAAGGTGTCACGAAGAATGAAATTGGAAAGGCAAATTCTTCGTCTATTTCAAGCCTCGTTTATCCTCTCCCACTGTATGTCCTACTTAATTAGAATCCTACGTAAAGGGAGCGTAGTGCGTCTCCTCTTCGGAATTGGGATGAAGAAGAAGAGAAGGTAATTACCACGTCTCCTGGGAAGCAAGATTGCAATT
>NC_090765.1:60683403-60688403 GCF_036898095.1 Palaemon carinicauda | reverse complement strand
AAAACGTTTCGTACTCTTGAAACGTTGTTCTCAGAAGGTAATCGTATAAGAACAGCAGCTCATGTGGGATACTTGTTTATTGGGTTAGCCGAAAAAGTAAACAGAGAAATGCGTACAGTTAAGTGTTATGCGTATTGAGGAGGGAATTCCCCTGACTCTGCGTTGCCATTGGTTCGCATTTGGTTAAAGTAGTTTCTCTCATGCATATTGAATGTCCAGGAGCAAGAGGAATTCACATTGATGATGGGTATTATACGAAGATAATAATAACAACAACAACAACAAGAACAACAACAACAACAACAACAATAATAATAATAATAATAATAATAATAATAATAATAATAATAATAATAATAATAATAATAATAATAAGATGCCTATCAGCATACTTGCATTACAGACGCGAATAGAAATGCCTGAAGTAATTACAGTAGCGGTATAAAGACCACTCATGATTAGCAGAAGCAACGGACAGTAACAATGCCCTAGAGACATACCATATATATACATATGATCAACGTTTAAGCCCCCTCTCCACCCAAGCTAGGACCAAGGAGGGCCAGGCAATGGCTGCTAATGACTCAGCAGGTAGACCTATAGGCTCCCCCAAACCCCTTATCCTTAGCACACAAGGATGGTGAGGTTGCAGCGACCCAAGAAACTAACGAGTTTTAGCGTGACTCGAACCCCAGTCTGGCGTTCACCAGTCAGGAACGTTACCACATCGGCCACCACAACCCTTGCGTCACTCTATACATACATGTCTTCAAGTGTTTCGATATTGTTTGACATTAAATCTTTTTCACAAAATTCCATTAAAGGTTTAAAGGTCACTTTTGAATGGCAGAGGCAAAGGACAAGGACAATGTTCTATAGACTGAACATATATACATATGATCAGCACCCAAGGCCCTTCTTCATCAAGCTATGACCAGGGAGGGCCAGGCAATGGCATGGGAAAAGTGGTTAGAGGGAAACCAGAAGCTGTGCTTTTGTAGATCTAGAGAAAGCTAATGATAGAATACTAAGAAAAGTGATGTTTTGGTTGATGACTCAGCAGCTGGATCTTAAGGCTCCCCAAAACCAGCCATCCTTAGCTCACAAGGATAATGAGGTTCCAGAAACTACAAGAAATTATCGAGCTTGAGCAGGACTACAACCCCAATCCGTCAGAACGCGAGGCAAGGACGTTTTTGATAACTTTCATATTTTTGTCTTGTGCACTCGACGAATGGCAAGCTATTGTGATGCAGTTCCGGTAGTTCCTGCTGCCTCCTCCAATCCCCTTGTTGACCGCTGAGGTAGCAGCAGTAGGGGATTCAGTAGATGAAGCTTCATTTGTGGTGTATAATGGGGAAGGGAGGGCTGTGACACCCTAACAGTACCAGGCAATCTCTGTTAAATCCCTTGTCAGGCTGGGAGGAGCCAAGAGAAGAAATTATTTTTTTTTTCCTTTTTTGATGTCGACTAACCCCCAAGATTGGGGGAAATGTCTTGGTAGATAGATAGATAGACGCTCGACGTGTGAGGAAATCATCTATTTTAAACTTGCTTATGTTCAAAGATTTAAATGAAAGATCAATGGCTTTACTGAAATAAACAAAGTTTCTAGGCAAGCCACAATCTTCATCTTAACCCACCTCTCCCCCCTCTTCGACAATCAGCCATCCTGACTCTTTCCGATAGAAGAGAGAGGCTTTCAACTCATAGAAGCGAACCCGACTTCTTCTCGAACTTTACTAATCACAACAGTCGAAAGACCTAAAGTTCGGAGAAGTTGTAATGAATTGCTTCCTTGTTCAATGAAGTTGTCTTGTTCTGAAGATTTAGAAGACAGCGAAGCGTAAGAACATATTTCTATTATATGTTTTGATCTTAGCCGGGTTTATTTTGTTGGATTTTTTAATCTGAATCATCTCGATTATATACAGTCGAGAACAATAAGCAGGCCTGGTGGTAGCGTCCTTGCCTGATGATTGTCAGACTGAGGTTCCAGTCCCGCTCAAACTCGTTAGTTCCTTTGGTCGGTGCAACCTCACCGTTCTTCTGTCAAATTGTAAACCATGTATAATTCTTTTAGAAATATGGATGCGGCAGGCCTGCTGGTAGCGTCCTTACCTGTTAATTGCCAGACTGGGATTCGAGCCCAGTTCAAACTTTAGTTCCTTTGGTCACTGCAGCCTCACCGTCCTTCTGTCAAATTCCAAACCATGTCTAATACTTTTAGAAATATAGATGTGGCTAGGGTGTTTCACTGACTTTTGATGTAGGGATAACGGTGGGGAAGTAGAAAGAGCATTTGATTCTGATGTGAGGTATAAATCTATTTACAGTATAGTGCACAGTGTGTGATATTTTCGATCATATTCACTCAGAAGGGTAATTGAAGAGAAACAAAATGCTAAGCAACCGGGCAGGAATTGATAGTTGCCATAGATGTTACCAACATTGCCCGGGGCAGCGGCTCGCTACACTTTCTAGAAGGGCTGCATATATTGAAGTATAAACTCTCCTGCAATCGGGCAGGAATTGATAGTTGCCATACATGTCACCATCATTGCCCGGGGCAAATGCTTGCTACATTTCCGAGAAGAGCTACATATATTGAAGTATAAACTCGCCCTTAATTTTACCGAGTGTCTATTACAAAATCTTCAACACAAACTAATTCATTTCTCAACAATGCCACCACATACATGGGACAAGTCCTTACGGTGAGATGCCCTCAGAATACCCGAAACTGCCGACTTACCACATGGTTACCTAGAGGAGCCACTCAGTAGTGCACAGACCTCCGCGAGGCAGCATATTTCTCGACCTTTTGCTCGAGATTGACCTTGACCTTTGATCTTAACATGCATTATTTGGTGTAAATTTTCATACACTCCAATATGGACCAAGTTTGAAGTCTCTGACAACGATGGCCAATTACGTGAATTGGACATTTTGCTTGATCGTGACCTTGAGCTTTCACCTTGCCTTTCCCAAACTTAATCATTTCCAGCGTTCCACATAACAGCTAATCCCTGCAAGTTTCATTACTCTACGATTAAACGTATGGCCAGGAAGCTGTTCAAAAACAAACACGCACACACACCAACACACAAACAGGGGGTAAAACCTAACCTCCTTCCAAATTCGGTGGCGGAGGTAATTATCACCGTTTCGCCAATGATTGCTACATGATTATTGCAATCAACATGATAATTAATTACAGCAGTAACTGTAGCTGTAATCGTGCTAAATTAAAAATGTAGTAGAGTTTTATGCTACTTTCGACTTCTCTGGTGTTGACACTAAAATTACTTGTGCATATTTATGGGTATAATGAAACCCGCCCTAAATGTGTCCACATCTTTCAATAAATGGCATAAATATTTCAGAATTAATATGAAAATAGAAAAACTTCATTATAAATTGAATTCTGCAGAAACAACAATTATTTTTAATGACACATTATATTTGGGGGCCTGCTTCCCAATTATAAATGATAGTGGTTTTTTTTTCGACGAATATTTTGTTAATATTATAATATGAGCGGATATTTGTATTTATATTTGTTTCCTGTTGTTTATTATTTTAGTGTTTTATTAGCAATTATTATGTTAGAGTATTTGTTTTTTAGTTCTGTTATTTCATAAAGTTGATTTAACATAGTTTAAGTAAATAATCATCATCATCATCATCATCTCCTCCTACACTTTTTGACGCAAAGGGCCTCGGTTAGATTTCGCCGGTCGTCTCTATCTTGAGCGTTTAATTCAGTACTTCTCCCTTCATAATCTCCCTCCCCGCGCTTCACAGTCCTCAGCCATGTAGCCCTGGGTCGTCCAACTCTAAGTAGATAATATATTAAGTATATCTTCCGGTAAGCGTCTGATAAAGATGATAATGCTCTACTGTTTTAAACTGATTAAAAATATTTTCATGTACTTATAATTGAACAATCACGGGGAAGCTCTTTAAAATTTATATATCCAATACGATATTGAATTACATAACAAACTTGTACAATTCAACAGTCGTTTCGGTATGTTTTATTTTGTTATTTTATGTTAAAAGCCTTTTGAGAGTCTAGATATATAATATCCTGCTTGTGTCATGAATGATAAACATGTTGTGAAAATATTCCAAAAGATTTGTTACGCATGATCTCTTTAGTCTAAACCCATGTTGGCTGTCTATCAGGAGATTGTTTTTCTCTATATGTTCTACTATTAAATTTACTATGATTGATTAAAAATTACTGAAAGGCACTGAAGTTAGACACACAGGTCTGTAGGCAGGGTCTTCTTTTGGTCCCTTCTTGTACATTGGAGGAACAAAATATACATTGAAAATATATTTCCAAAATATATTTTGAAATATTTTTACAATTAGATGACATAGTCAAGAAATAAGCGAACACCAAGGGACACTATTAAGGGTAGAAGAGACTCCTTAGCTATGGACAGCAACTCTTCTAGGAAAAGGACACTCTAAAATCAAACCATTGTTCTCTAGTCTTTTGTAGTGCCATAGCCTCTGTACCATGGTCTTCCACTGTCTTGGATTAGAGTTCTCTTGCTTGAGGGTACACTTGGGCACACTATCCTATCTTATTTCTCTTCCTCTTGTTTTGTTTATTTAGGAAATATTCACTTTAATGTTGTTACTGTTCTTAAAATATTCTATTTTCCTTGTTTCCTTTTCTAAGTGAGCTATTATCCCTGTTGGAGCCCATGGGCTTAAAGCATCCTGCATTTCCAGTTAGGGTTGTAGCATAGCAAGTAGTAATGATACTATGCTATATTTCCTTTCCTCACAGGGTAATTTTCCCAATTGTGTGTTCATACCTATTTAAATATTTAGCTGTCTTTTTTGACGTGTCGCTTACACTAAGGCATAAACATTATTCGAATGATCGTATTATCTGCCAGTGGTATAAGGAACCATACTTTAAAGGTTTTTACCTGAGCCTCAAATAGCCAATTCCAAATCCAGGGAAAGAGGCAAAG